>NC_057803.1:698370056-698371562 GCF_018294505.1 Triticum aestivum
TGGACTGGTTTGCCTACTCTGTGTGTGAGCAGGAGGTCGTCTGCTCAATTCATCCCTCATTCAGATTTTCTTTGAATTTTTAACTATTTCGCCAGGCTGTGTATACGTTCGCTACTAGACCGGGCCAGTTGACCTCCGCAGGCTGCGTATACGTTCTACATACACATCTCTAAAAAAAGTTTGTACGAGAAAAGATCATCCTACCCTTTATTATGAAATGGTATGGAGAAATCTCGTGCGTTGATGTGTTTAGGGGGTTGTATATTTTTTGGTACGTTGATGGAACAAGGAACTAAAAATTTCGGTGAGATGTATATCCCAAATCCAGTCTTGTATGCTTCTGGGTCAATCTAATTTTCTACTTATCATATTTGTTGACTGCCATTTGCGACTTTCTTATTGAGCTAACAAAAACAAATCTCTCTCTCTCTCTCTCACTCTCTCTCTCTCTCTCTCTCTCTCTCTCTCTCAAGCTGCAATAAAATGCATAAATTTATTTTATGTGACTAATCTGAACATAGGAGCATGTGGTTGCAGACCTTGGGATGTTTTCCAATTGTTTGTTTGGAAATAATTGATCTGTTGTTAATTTGAAAGTTTGAAGATGGCAAGTAGATAAGGAGGAGGGAATTAGAAGGTTTCTTTAGTGAAGGGAAATGATAAGCCCAGATCAGCCAAGGAAGCAGGCGAGCTGCCGTCTATGGATTGGTCGACGAAGGAGACATCTTGTGTTGTAACCTGTTAGGGTGTCTCACAGATTGATTTTCTTGATTTGATGTACTCTCATTGCATATATCATTAACTCCGAGTCTGATTAGTGTTCAATTTTGCACAGATTTGTTTGGACATATGCTTTGAACCAAGCACCATTCCTTGTGGTCATAGGTAAATTTGCACAGTACTGTCTATTAACATTGTATCATAAGGCGATAACTACAAGGTTCACGCCGTGTGAAAAACTTTATAAATTTATGCATTTGTATGTTGTTTTCTGCAATGAATACTTGAGTGTCTTGCCGCTGTAGCCATGGCTAAAGTAGAACTGCATTTGATGTTGTGATATCATGATGTGAGATTTAGTTCTCCTGTTGGATTAATAACATTTAGAATCCATGTGCTTGTCTTTCTACGTCTCTATGGTACTAAACGTACCTATGTATAGCTACATGGTTATCGTTGGTCTTCCTATAAAGGCCCTGCTATCATTATGTATGGTCCTTCTTTCCTTCGTTATGTGTATTATAAATGGTATTTCGACCTGTGGAATGTACTCCTAATCTTGGTCTGTTGAACTGCCTTTCTGAACTTGATGTCTCAGTTGTACTGGACCAAGAGCGCAGGGAGGGAGCTCTTCTACGCTAAATTATATACTTTTGTAGTGTCGACTGGGTTCTTGTGAGTAAATCTTACTGTTCTTTTGGCCGTGTAAAAAATACTGCTCGGTTTGGAGTAGTAGTTGCAGTTCTATTGTTGTGAGAATCTCGTGATCCATTAGAACACCCTTTT
>NC_057803.1:698434777-698456152 GCF_018294505.1 Triticum aestivum
TTAAGTAATTTATTACAGCCCATTTTGTGCCCAGGACCACGGTCAAAAAATTCAACCTTATTTTGCATATTTCGGTGGAGTCCAAACTGTTGTAATCCCGAAATGATAAACATTTTTTTAAGAACTTATTGATTTGCCAAAAAAATCGTTTTGTTTTTGTAAGCAAATAAGACGTGGGACAATTGAGTTGGTTTAAGGAAAAACCAGTGGTAAAAAAATCAGCGCTGGGTGGGGAAAAAACAACAAAAATAAGGATGTAAATATGAAAAGGGAATTTTATGTGTTTTCAATATAATGATACGTGTATATGAACTAGTAAAACTATAGGTAGAGATTAGAAAACGGGTGTAGGGCATGCGTTTCAAGATGAAAATAGAACTGGGCTATTTGTTTGATTCAGTAACAAAACTGCCTGCGGATGTTGTAAGACAAAACATAACTAACGCTGGCGGGCCAGAGGCCAGTAGATACCTGCTGGATCTTTGTGCCCCGTTGTCGTCATGGGCTAGGCGTGTTAAAAACAAAACCAACCCTGGTCAGTCTACAGCCTAGTTGAAACTTGGTCGACCTGAAAAAACAATATACGTGCTCAAAAAAGAGAGAATTCTGCAAGCACAGAGTGATAACTGGGATGCAGCATGGAATTTTTTTATCGTGATAATAAGTGCATGCACTTGTTTCGAAAAAACTGCAGAACTGGGAATTCGAACGGCGGGTGCTTATGCTACCCATCAAATAAAAATCAGGTGCCTGAGAATTCGTTTCGAAACAAATGATTCAGCTTTATATCCACGTCGACCCTTGGCATGATGGTTGGAAGCAAATGCAAGTTCGTACCAAAAGATCGTTAACAACAATACCAACTTGCGGACGACAAGGTAGTACAACTACCAATACCAAACTACTCCTAGCCCTAGTGTTCGTCTGGTAGAAAATCTTGCAGAGGACCTGCTCCCGCTCCTACTCTTGTTCCAGATCCCCGATGTGGTACTGGTGCATCACCCAGTTGGTCCTCTGTTGGTCGAAGTTCTTGTTGGTGTGTAGCACCAGAACCTTTTTTGCTGCCCGTCTGCCGGCTGTTGACCATCACAAGCAAGGTATTGCCGGTCTTGTGCCACATAGCGTGTGTGCCGCACTCCGACTGTATCTTGTGATGCGTCCACGTGCCCCTTTTGAACGCCCTGGAATTGCGCTGGAAGAAATGCTTCCTTAGGCCACTCAGTGTGATACCTGGAGTATTGTGGAATACATGTTTTAATGTACCTAGTTGGCATTTTCATAACATCTTTGGCATGTTGCAGTCACTTGTTTCACTTTTTATTAACTGTCAAATTGTAATTGTTTCACCAGGTCTGCGTCTAAAAATAAAAATAGAGCTGTAAACAAAGGAATATGTTTGTTCAAGTAGACGGCCGATCGGTGTCTTACTTGGAAGTTTCTCAGGTTGGGTGTAGCATATGCCGTGCTCGCTGTCGATGGTTGGTATGAACAAATTGATGAGAGACTGAAATCTCGCTCTGTCAACACTCACTTTAGCCTCAAGGAGCTCGATCAGCTCCTGATCCGTGGGATCAAACTTGGCGCCAGCGGGCAGCATCGGCCAATCCTTCTTCGACTTGCATTGGTAATTCCAGTTATATGGTACTCAATGTATAACCGATCGACTGTTTTAAGTGAATGGTGAAAGATTTTGATAGAGTAAAAACTTGCGCTTCTTCGACAGTTGTACGAGAGTAATTGCCATGCCGTTTTGCAAGGGAGCTTGTAAAAACTCTAAACTCTATTCTCATCTTATTTAATGTATGAGGCAAATCTTTTTCCTCCGTTTTGAAAAAAAATATTTCGACAGATAAGTGGTACTCCAAATCTGAAGTCCGGAATACCCGAACACGCCGCCGGGATTCTTGTGTCACCTCATGCGCAACATGTTGTCACGCTAATTCAATGTGTGGACATGATGAATAATTTGACCGATGTATACTAGTACTGCTACTGTACTACTTACTAGTCGTATTTAGTGTCACAATTTATACACAGGTTTAACTAACAAGTACGCACTTGAACCCTAACTGATATATATGTATATATATGGCTTCTGCACAACATCTCCATCAACATTATTAGTACATCCTACGCAGGTGAGCTAGGATGCACTTGTACCCAGGAAGGTATCTATCCTTCAAACCAGAGGTGTGCTTCAAACTAACAACAGTACATAATATCCAACAAAAGAGGGTCGTGCTACACCAGCAGAATACATGGCTCAGTCTAGATATCAGCACGAATCAAGTTGTGCATATTTGCTGTTGGCATGAACCACATCGCCACATGTCGTGTTTGCAAAAGCCATCCATCGCATGGAAGCTTGATGCCTTTCACACACTGAAGATTACCTGGCAACAAGTTGTGTCGACGAATCTCTGGATATGGTGATTCATGAAACCCATGGTATGATGTGTAAACATAGCCCCCCCTCGCGAATGGAAGTTGCATAGCACAGTAATCATCGCCGGTGATATGATCGATGATTGGTTGGATGATCGGATAATTGAGCCTGAGGAACAAGGAGTGGTTGCCGAGGCTATAAACCCGCCTCCAGTTGAATACGCATGGGCCAACGGAGCTGGGATCTTTCTCGAACACGAAGCAGCCATAGCCATCAATGTCATTTACGCCCCATGCATTGTACTGCATGTGGTTTGATGTAATGGTTTGGTAAATTTGGTATGTGCGAATGAGCATCAAATGACCGCCATCAACTAAACGAGCGATAAACCAGCACCCATCGTCTGGTATGATTCCAGGTCCTGGAATCATGAAGGCCAGCGCATTTGCGTCTGCTGCAACAATTCAAATTGGAGACCAAAAGGACAAAAATAAACAATCATGTTCAGAGTATGTGTGGAATTAAGATTATTATAAGAGTGACACATATCATAGACAGAGAATTGCAATGCCGTGGTCATAATCATACCCCAAGTTAAAAAAATAAGCCAATGGCTTTCATATTCTAGCAACATGTCATGGTTCAAACATCATGTAACAATGAGAGGAAAACAGCTTTGATAGCGCCTACTCATATTCTACCATAGCACTTACTACTACTATTCTCATATCAACTCTAAGCAATAACATGCGTTCTTATAAAAATCTAGTAAACGAGAGTAACATATAGCAATCATGATGTTATGCTCATAATATGTATTCTAACAATCATTAGATGCCAATTGTTCTCATATCAACTCTAACAATAACATGTGTGGTCATAAAAATCTAGGAAATGAGAGGAACATATAGCAATGATGTGGTTATAGACATGCTATGCATTCTAAAATTGTAACAAATGAACAGGCAGTCATATTCATAAGGTAAAGATGAGATGAGATAGAACAATTACACGACGATAGATTCCACCAGTATAGGCAGCCAATCTGTGTGTCGACCGCATAAACGATGCCATCGTGCACTATAGCATCAGACGGAAATGTTGCCTCAACAGGATTGATGATGAGCCATAACCATGTATGGTGACCGGATTCCAGATAGACTAATCCCATGTTGAACAAGGCAATGAGCTTGTAATCCATGTTGTCTTCTGATGGTGTGGGAACTTCATAGATTACAACTTTTTGCAAACTGAGGTCGAGCCAAAAGCTTGACGCGTCTCGTGCGTAGTAGGCAGGAGTGTCCTGCGGGCTGCGACGCTCGATGTCGGCGGTATCCAATGATGGAAGGGTGATCTCTCACTGGGTGTAGATATCCACGAGATGCCACGGACTACCGGTATGGTGGATGAGGACGATCCAGTTGGCCTTCATGCCCGCCCAGTAGTGGCCGCGCATGAAGGACAGGTGGAGGGGTAGTGGTAGCATGTCGAGGGGCACCACAGCAACCTCCGTAGGATCGTCAAGTCGGTGTCTGGGCCACCTTCGAGGATCGGGCATCAGCAAGCAGGGTGTCTTGAAAAGAGCCGGCCGGTTGCAGACGAGTAGACGGTACAAAGACACCGAGCATGCGGCCAGACGGATGGTGCTGAGTAGGTCCATACGACTACATATCTGTTCCAAGAGAACATCAGGGAGGGAATTCCAATCGCGGCTCTGTGTGTCAGTCGGTTCTGCCATTGGGGTTTTTGGTGCCTGCGAGCCAGCGGGGAAGTGGATTCGAGCGGGCGAGCGAAGAAGCTTCTCCTCGTGTGGCCGAGAAGTGAGCAGGGGGATATGGTACGCGCGAGCTACCAAGGAAGATGGCGTGGGCAGGCGAGCAGTGAGTGGGGGTAAATGGTGTGCGGCCGACGATGGGGAAGAGAGGAAGAAGAAGAAGAGAGGAGGAATAAGAGTGGAAGACGGGGAAGAAAGTGCATTAAATCTCAATTCTACTAGTACTACTACCAGGATATAGGCAGCGTCCTCTGGAGTGTAAATAGTTACACCGATGACATGTGGGTCAACCACAAGAGGGCCCATATGTCAGTTAATGGAGGACATAGGTGCGTAGGAGTATTTGCGGAAGCGTGCTCTACTGACAAACATGATGGAAGTACTGGGTAAGGCTGATTTAGTAACACCAACACACTGGTTCAGCTTATTAATTATGTGTCCCATCTACTGCAGCGTGTATTGTCACTTCACTGCGAAGACTAGTTGAATAGTTCTCTCTGACCGAGATGGGGAATGATGGATCGCGAGGATTTCCTTTCTACAGTATCCCTATGCCTCTACGCTCACTTCACTCATTCTGCTCCATACCTAGTCACTTGTTGAAATCTGTAGAAAGACAAATACTCCGTATTTGGGAACAGAGGGAGGCTTTTACTCCGTACTGGAGTATTTGGGAACAGAGGGAGTATCACCATATGGAGGGAATAGAGGAAGTTTGAAATATGAACATGTCAATGGGAGGGAGTAAGCCCCATGCATGCATGCATGCATGCAACATGCAACACTCACATGTACTCCACATGGACGCACGCAACACTCACGCACCCATGCGGCACACAGCACACGCCGCAACACACACGATCACGCTCAAGTGCTCAATCTACTCCCAACGTCCGTGAAAGACTGTACATTTAGAGATTTACACATTGACCAGGGTATAATTAACGCCCAAAAGTAGCAGACTTATGTGTGCATGCGACCATTGAGATAAGAAGATTAAATGAAGGCCGTTGCATGCTGTAATTAAGGATAGACATGTAGCCTATACCTACAGCACAAGTTGGTGCATTAGTCAATCAATATCGATTTAGATTAAAGGCTAAATGCATTAGAAGTGTAGATGTACATCATGTACTACTACACTCTTTGTTTTATAACCGATGTACATTCTTTGTTGGAAGGCCGAGGGAGGACACGTGCATGCACTCACATACACAGCCAGGGCGGTTCGGGCGCAAGGGTTGGACTCGTGTGGCGCCTGCGTAAAGTTTTGTTTAACTCATTTCTTTGCTCCGCCAATTGACAGGTGGGACCCAGAAACCAGGTGACAATTTAACCAGTCAACAAAGTGCCACATCGACTATGTGGCCGGTTAGTAGGGTGCAATACGGTGCTCTGTGATGAGCTAGTGATCGTATAATCGACGGAAAACTAGATATAACGACCGGAAAGAGCGTACTGTTACATACGTTGACCGCCAGTTTATTTTTCTCGTTTCAAATTAAGCCATATTAATCGTAAAAGGACGCAGTATGGACTACTACTAGTACTAGTACTGCTTTGATGTGTCCCATCAACTTGCCGAATGAGGAGAAGCTTGCTTACTACGCCTCTCCCTCGCCCACGCGCGCGGTGGTTCGCAGGACGAGGAGAGGGTTTTGACTATAGCGCCCTCTCCCTCTTCCTCTCCCTCGCCCTCGCCCTCGCCCTCGCGGTGGATGTGCAACAGTTCAATTGGTGTCAGATTTCCAGACGCATATTGTACTGTAGTATCATCACTGTTGTATCTTCCGAAGAGGCGAAGAGGGAACTGCAAGGTTCACACGAGTACGAACTGTTGAACCTCCTGAAGAGGCAAAGAGCCAAGCGCAAGGTTTTATAGGAGTTGTCGTCCTAGTAGGAGTGTACTAAAACTATAGAGAACGATGCTACTGTATGATGCCGCCACGTCACGTATATCCAAAGCCGTGCCACCTTTTTTTCTCAAAGAGTGTGTTGGATCCCGTGCAACAACCACACAAGTTGCACGTACACATAACACATTTACTAGTAATAAATTCTAAAGGACAAATGCTAGTATGCCACACAAGGTCATCTCCAATTCATGTGATAAATTTGTGCACGACTAGTCTACATATATTCACAGCGCTACCGTTCACAATTACCGTACTCCACTTACACGTTATAGATGGGCTACATGCATGTCCTCCTCCAGGTTCCAGTCCCAGGTGTTCTTCATGGATGGCATGATCCATAGCGGTGGGCAACGGGAATCATTGTCGCAGCTTTCTAGTCCGGTTCCACAGGATGGAGACTCATCCAAGCTGAAGCGGCATAAATCAGGGATAGCGTGTCCCAGCATGTCGTTTATCCGGTGGTGCGCAATGAAGACACAACCATGCTTCATGAACGGCAGGCCTTCCGTTTCGTGCACGGAAGGTGGCATCCGCTTCACAATGGGGTATCTGTCCCCGATGAAAAGCGAGTACTCTCCAAGAGTGTTCCTCGGCACCCACGTAGCATCACCGGGGTCGAACTCGGCGCCGTTCATCTAGTACACGTGGCATCCCAGATCTGGACACATGGTGACGTACATAGTCAAGGTCCATGCATAATAATGTTGTGCTCAAATATGGCGATCAGTAATACTGTGCAGCAAATAGTACTACTCCGGTATAGAGGAAGTAAAATAACCGGCTTATTATATATAGCCACTCTTGGCTACATGGATGAGATAGTAAGACATGGAAAAACAAAAATGGTGGCAGCTAGTGGGTTCAAGTCTTCAAGGGCCCAGCTAGCTATACGCATCCTCCAAGGTAAAAAGTACTCCTACTAGTAGTACTAAGTATACTACTAGTACAACAATGAAAGAGAAGGCGAGAGGGTTAAAAAATGGAATACCTGGGTAGATGGTGACGGTCCGATTGTGGTAGATTGTGTGACCATGTTGCACATCAGTGGTACCATGGGTAACGACTGCTAAGATATTTGATCCCAATATGCCAAAGTCAGCTACAAGGTTCCAGGTTAGACCGAATCGCGGATGCAAACACACATCCAGGATCGGCGATCTTATTTTGATCGGGGGATGACTGGTCCCTAGAAAATAATGGAGTACCATTAGGGATGCAAATGATGGTTTGTGCATTCCGTTTGTAATCTCCCGTACCGTAGGATGGCAACCAGATGAAAAAAGTCCCCTGGCTTGTCACCGCGAAGATGCAACCTAGATGGCGCACAACGTCTTTGAACGTGTAGGGGTACAAATCTGCCACCGCCAACACGCGCCAACCTCTGCCATTACTGCATCTTCCATTGATGGCAATCCTTATGTCGAACACCACGATGAGATAGTAATCGTCGTAGCCGCATCACTTTGTCGGCGGGTCCGCAATTGCTATCTTCTTCAATCTCATGTAGGCATCATCATACGTATTCAAGCCCAGCCAGTCCGGAAGGCCGATCCCAATGGTGGAGAAGGGTTCTACCGGAACGGCCACACTACCGTGGATGTTGTGCAAAATGATGGTGGTATCCGGCCGGAGGTATGCAAGTCAATATTCGTGGAGAAATTACGGGATGGAAATGGAATAACTAAGTACTACATGATCAAACTCCGTTACTGACCTGCTCATCGGACAAAATCCGACTACCTCTCAACGTCGGCAACTCTATTGGAGTCAACGTGAAACCATGGCCAGGGAGCGGTGGACTAATCGAAGGATTGTCCCATAGAAGAACCTTCTCCTCGAGGACGCATGAAAGACCAACAAGCATGGCCTTTTCACAAACCTGTATAAGCAGCGTCTTGAAAAAGTTGGTGCAGGAAGCACTGAGTCTTGCGGCGGTGAGGACGTCAGAGCGGCGTGCGATTTCTCCCAGAGGATCATCGTCCAAGGTGTCCCAGCCCCGACGAGGAGGAGAACCGCCTGGCGAATCCATGGGAGCAGCGACGAACTGCCTTCTCTACGGGGGGAGGGGAACTGGCGAGGAGGAGATAAGAGCATAGTAACCACAGGGCCTCGTCCCTTCCAACTATAGATCGTTCCTCAGCGAATGGGTGAGGCTATTATTTACTACTAGTACTAGCATTATGGAACGTTATGGGATTGAATTATACTGTAAATAATAGCACTAGTAAGAAATTTTTGGCACTAGGTAGTAGTTTTTGGCGTGGATTAAAAATTTTGGGTATGTTTTTGCCATTTTTTGTACACGCCAACTAGTGTCAAAAAACGTCTTACATTATGTGACGGAGGAGTACGTACTCGTACTGTAGCAGTACTAGTACTACTTTTCTCAACTACGAGTATTAGTGCGATGTACTGTACTTCTAGTCTAGTCTAGTCTAGTATAGTGCACCAGTTTTGAACTCTTGAATCTCAGGGCCAAGGAGCTACAATTGGAAGTGGAGGGTACTATTGTTCTCTAGAACCATCGCTGTACTATCAATGCAGGGGAAGTACAGCTACGTAGTGGCCTAGTGGGTACTCTCGGTGCTATATTCAGCCGCTCCTCTCACGTAGGAGTAGCTGGCCTACTTAGCCGCTCCTCTCACGCACACACTAGCAGCCTGTTTATCAGCGACGACTACTGCGGTCTGCATGGGCAGAACATTTGAGTTATTTGATACAACGAGACTAGGCTTTTCGCTTCCATTTGTGGAGGTGTAATGGATCTCATCGAACTTTGTTAGTAGTTCCTTCTTTATGAATGAGATGAAGCAAAGCTTTTGCCTCCATTTCAAAAAAAACACGTCAAGAGGAATTTCCTTTATAGTAGAGTCGATAATGGAGTGAAGTCCACGCGTGCAATGCCACAAGCTACAGAGTACTAGTAGTACATCACTTTACATAGAGTACAGAGCCATATTGCACAGTTCCCAATGACCCGCCAGGCTTTTTCGGCTCCTCGGGCTTAATTGGGTGGCGCTAGTTTAAATATGCTACTACTAGCTGATGAGGAAGCTGCAAGCGAGGTGCGGCTAGGGCGAGCACGCGAGCCACGAGATGCTGGGAAGGAAAACCCGTTCACGTGGCTAGGCTGTCCAGTGCACCCAGATTGTGGGGCCGCACGTCCATTTGACTTCAAAACTCAAACTACCCGTGTAAAATATTGGCTCGCAGCAAAGTGTAGTAGTACTATTTTTTTTAAAAAGGCCGTCGTGCGTTCGGCCGGGATCGAACCAACAAAACGAGGTATACACTCCCACGACCACTAGCTCGTTCGAGTACAACGCAACCTAGAATCGCCTTTTGTCGCTAGTAGTACGTACATTGTTCCTTACAATAAACCCCTAATAATGCAAGCAACCACTAAAATGCCAAGAAACTACTACCACTTGCATACGTGGCAGACTTAAGATAAGACTACCTTATCAACCATTGTACATGCTCTTACCAACCAAAATTCTCGAGTGACCTCCTACCTTCGGCCCGTCCACCTAGTCAACCTCGGCCATGGGATGCAGCTACCGCCGCCGGCAGAAGGCGAGGTCAAAACCGCCGGCGGTGCGGACCCCATGTTGCGGCAGCCCGGATGCCAGCTCCGTCCGGCGCTCGCGGCCGCTAGCTAGCCAAGATAGCTCCGTCCAGCTGCTTGTCTACAAGGTTTGCTAGCTAGATTGGCTCGGCAGCGCGGCGGCTTGCTGACGCGCGCCGCGCTCAGGCCAGCCATCTGGCTCGAGCGAACGCCAGCGTGGCGGCTTGATCGCTCGTGAGTCACGCTCGGGCCAGCCTGCCAACCCGTGTGGAGGCCAGCGCGGCGTCCGGCCTGTACGGCGGAGCGGCGGCCAACTCGCTCATCACCGGCACCACTGACGAAGACGCATCAGTACTGTTTGAAGTAATGTTCAGGAAAAATAATTATTTGAGGGGGAATAACAGGATAGAAGGTCAGATGTGGGTCCCTCGTGTCAACGGTCAAACAAAATGTGTTGGTTTAAGCTGCCTCGTCAGCACGGACGTGTGGGCCAACCCAGTTGAGGGAGTCCTGGACTAGGGGGTGTCCGGATAGCCGAACTATCATCATCGGCCGGACTCCAAGACTATGAAGATACAAGATTGAAGACTTCGTCCCGTGTCCGGATGGGACTTTCCTTGGCGTGGAAGGAAAGCTTGGCGATACGGATATGTAGATCTCCTACCATTGTAACCGACTCTGTGTAACCCTAGCCCTCTCCGGTGTCTATATAAACCGGATGGCTCTAGTCCATAGGACGAACAACAATCATACCATAGGCTAGCTTCTAGGGTTTAGCCTCCTTGATCTCTTGGTAGATCCATTCTTGTAACACACATCATCAATATTAATCAAGCAGGACGTAGGGTTTTACCTCCATCAAGAGGGCCCGAACCTGGTAAAACATCGTGTCCCTTGTCTCCTGTTACAATCCACCTAGACGCACAGTTCGGGACCCCCTACCCGAGATCCGCCGGTTTTGACACCGACATTGGTCCTTTCATTGAGAGTTCCTCTATGTCGTCACCGATAGGCTCGATGGCTTCTTCGATCATCATCAACGACGCAGTCCAGGGTGAGACCTTCCTCCCCGGACAGATCTTCGTATTCGGCGGCTTCGCACTGCGGGCCAATTCGCTTGGCCAAATGGAGTAGATCGAAAGCTACGCCCCTGGCCGTCAGGTCAGATTTGGAAATTTAAACTTCACGGCTGACATCCGCGGGGACTTGATCCTCGATGGATTCGAGCCACAGCCGAGCGTGCCGCACTGTCACGGCGAGCATGATTTAGCTCTGCAGCCGGACAGTACCCTGGAGGCCGCACTCAAACCCGCTTTGATCTTCAATTCGGAGCCGGCTGCGCAGGTCGAGGACGGATGGCTAGACACCGCCTCGGGGGCTGCAACCTCTACGGCGATAGAGCGAAACACTGACCTTGTCCCTCATGAAGCTCCAGACTCCGAGGTGCGGGACTCCTTGCCGGACTCCGAACCTCCCGCGCCCCCTCCGATCGGATCTGATTGGGCGCCGATCATGGAGCTCGCCGCAGCGGACATCTTTCAACACTCACCTTTCGGCGACATCTTGATTTCGCTGAAGTATCTCTCGTTATCAGGAGAGCCCTGGCCGGACTACAGTCAGGACGGTTGGGATGCGGACGACGAAGAAATTCAAAGCCCACCCACCACCCACTTGGTAGCAACTGTCGACGATCTAACCGACATGCTGGACTAAGACTCTGAAGACATCGACGGTATGGACAACGATGCCGGAGACGACCAAGAACCAGCGCCCACCGGGCACTGGAAAGCCACCTCATCATATGACATATACATGGTGGATATCCCAAAGGATGGGAATGGCGAAGGAACAGCGGAGGATGACCCCTCCAAGAAACAGCCCAAGCGTCGGCGTCAGCGGCGCCGCTCTAAATCCCGCCACAGCAAGAATGAAGATTCCGGCACCGGAGATAATAATACACCAGACAGTGCTGAAGACAACCCACTCCAGCAAGATCCAGCGTAGGAGGACGGAGACGCCAGCCCTCATAAGAGAGCGGCAGAAGAAGAGGTAGAGGATTATATGCCTCCCTCCGGAGACGAGGCAAGCCTCGACGATGATGAATTCGTCGTGCCTGAGGATCCTGTCGAACAAGAGCATTTTAAACGCAGGCTTATGGCCACGGCGAACAGCCTCAAGAAAAAGCAGCAATAGCTTAGAGCTGATCAAGATCTGCTAGCCGACAGATGGACTAAAGTCCTCACGGCCGAAGAGCATGAGCTCGAACGCCCCTCCAAAAGCTACCCTAAACGCAAGCTGCTCCCCTGAATAGAGGAGGAGGCGTATGAACCCGCATCACCAGGAGACAATACGGCTGACCGACCACCCCGTGGTCGCGACAGAGAGGCCTCTAGGCCGTTCACTAGACCCGTACCCCGGCATCGCTCAAAAAGCACAAGGCCACAGGGGAACGCTCCGGACTTGCGAGATATATTGGAGGATAGGGCAAGACAATCAAGATCGATCTATGGATCGTGTGGGAGCCCCATGATACATGACGACAACCGTCGCGCCGGACACAGTATGTCCGGCCGGGCCGAACAAAATAGACAAAGATCTTTCTTGCTCCGTCGTGATATCGCCCAGGACAGAGGCGCCGCACGCCCACTATGCTTCACAGACGAAGTAATGGATCATCAAATCCCCGAAGGGTTTAAACCCGTGAATATTGAATCTTACAATGGCACAACAGACCCCGCGGTTTGGATCGAAGACTATCTCCTTCACATCCACATGGCCCGCGGTGACGATCTTCACGCCATCAAATATCTCCCCCGCAAGCTTAAAGGACCAGCCCGACATTGGCTTAACAGCTTGCCAGCAGAGTCAATTGGGAGTTGAGAAGACCTGGAAGCCGCATTCCTCGATAACTTCCAAGGAACGTATGTGCGACCACCAGAAATTGATGACCTAAGCCACATAATTCAGCAGCCAGACGAATCGGCCAGACAATTCTGGACACGGTTCTTAACCAAGAAAAACCAAATCGTCGACTGTCCGGATGCGGAGGCCCTTGCAGCCTTCAAGCAAAATATCCGCGACGAGTGGCTTACCCGGCACCTGGGACAGGAAAAGCCGAAATCCATGGCAGCCCTCACATCACTCATGACCCACTTCTGCGCGGGTGAGGACAGCTGGTTAGCACGCAGCAACAACCTCAGCAAAAATTCTGGCAGTCCCGATATCAAGGACCGTAATGGCAGGTCGCGTCGTAACAAAAACAAACGCCGCATTAACAGCGGCAATAGCGAGGATACGGCAGTCAATGCCGGATTCATAGGCTCTAAACCCGGTCAGTGGAAAAAGGCATTCAAAAGAACTACTCCGGGTCTGTCCAATTTGGACCGAATACTCGACCGCTTGTGCCAGATACACGACACCCCCGAAAAGCCCGCTAACCACACCAACAGGGACTATTGGGTATTCAAGCAGGCAGGCAAGTTAAGTGCCGAAAACAATGACAAGGGGCTGCATAGCGATGACGAGGAAGAGACCCGACCGCCCAACAATAGAGGACAGAAGGGTTTCCCCCCACAGGTGCGGACGGTGAACATGATATACGCAACGCACATACCCAAAAGGGAGCGGAAGCGTGCACTCAGGGATGTATACGCGATGGAGCCAGTTGCCCCGAAGTTCAATCCATGGTCCTCCTGCCCGATCACTTTTGACCGAAGGGACCACCCCACCAGCATCCGCCACGCCGGATTCGCCGCATTGGTCTTAGACCCAATTGTCGATGGATTTCACCTCACCAGAGTCCTGATGGATGGTGGCAGCAGCCTGAACCTGCTTTACCAGGATACAGCACGCAAAATGGGCATAGACCCCTCAAGGATTAAACCGACCAAGACGACCTTTAAAGGCGTCATACCAGGTGTGGAAGCCAATTGCACAGGCTCAGTTACACTGGAAGTGGTCTTCGGATCCCCGGATAACTTCCAAAGCTAGGAGTTAATCTTCGACATAGTTCCGTTCCGCAGCGGCTATCATGCCCTGCTCGGACGTACCGCGTTTGCAAAGTTCAACGCGGTGCCGCACTACGCATACCTCAAGCTCAAGATGCCAGGCCCTCGAGGAGTCATCACGGTCAACGGAAACATTGAACGTTCTCTCCACACGGAGGAACATACAGCGGCTCTCGCGGCAGAAGTATGATGCAGCCTCTTAAGGCAATTCTCGAGTCCGGCCGTTAAGCGGCCAGACACAGCTTACAACAGTTTTTCTTGAATAAGTAATGCAGCACCTTTTTGCTTCCACTTGCATTTCTCTTTTATACATATGTTCATTTGTGACATGTCGCATCCGTACATTTTGGTACGGCTAAATACACCAGGGGCTTATGTTTCCCGCATCATTGTGTGATAAGTCCGAACACTTTCACAAGTGCGGCACCCCGAACTTATAGCATTATATGCATCAGCTCCGAATCATGTCTTGGGTCAATAGTTGGGTTTGCCCGGCTCCCATGTTTTGGTACCTTACGTTCCGTTTTATCGGCTAAGGTAGCACTGGGAGAACCACTGCGATTGCACCCCAGTTGAGCTGGGTTAACGCCTCAGTGGAGAAAGCTAAAACTGACCATCATGATGAGGCGAGAGCTGGTCGCTGTTCGAGAGGTTTTTTGCGAGTCCCTAAAGACTTATGCCACTTAGAGAGAGGAGCCGGTTTTTGTCCGGCCCAGGCGTGGATAGCGCCCCAAATTCGGCCTTCCGAAGACTAGGGGCTTCGCCGAAATTTAAAATTATAGAATTCTATGGCTAAGTGAGAGTTTCAAGCATTATAAGTCCGGTTGCCTTGTTCGTTGTGTTGAGCGCCTCCCTAGATGGACCCAAATATGGGAACAAGAGTGCTCAAATTTATCCCGAACACCCCAGCACTCGTGGCATGGGGGCTGAAGCCGACGACTTGCCATCTCTCAGATTTGATAAACAGCCGCACAGAAGGTAATATTTTAAATTAACAAGCGTTGCTTAGCGCATATGAACTAAGTTTTCAGCGCACAGGATAACAAAATGCGAGTCTACTCAAATATTACATCTTTGGAGCACTCACCCGCAATAGTGCGGGCGCCCTTCAGCACACTCATAATACATCTCGGGCGTGCGATGCTCCTTGCCCTCTGGTGGCGGGTCCGTCACGAGCTTCTGGGCATCCATCTTGCCCCAATGCACCTTTGCACGGGCAAGGGCCCGACAGGCACCCTCAATACAAGCGGAGTGCTTGATGACTTCAACCCACGGGCACGCATCCACCAGCCGCCGCACCAGGCCGAAGTAGCTCCCGGGCATGGCCTCCTTAGGCCATAGCCGAACTATGAGGCCCTTCATGGCCTGTTCGGCCACCTTGTGGAGCTCGACCAGCTGCTTCAGCTGGTCGCTAAGGGGCACCGGATGTCCGGCCTAAGCATACTGAGACCAGAAGACCTTCTCCGTCGAGCTCCCCTCCTCGGCCCGGTAGAATGCGGCGGCATCGGATACGCTGCGAGGAAGATTTGCGAACATTCCTGGAGAGCTCCGAATTCGGGTAAGTAACAGGTAATTAACACTCACGTGCTTACTTTGCATGAAAAATGCCTTACCCCCCGCTATTTTCTTCAATTCCTCGATTTCTTGGAGGGCCTTGTAGGCTTCGGCCTTACTGGCTTTGGCACTCTCAAGAGCAGTCGCAAGCTCAGACTCCCGAGTCTTCGTGTCACGCTCCAGGCTCTCATGGTTTTTCACGAGATCCTGGAGCTCTTGCTGTACCTCCGCCACCTGCGCCTCCTGCTTCTCTTGCTCGGTGCGCTCCGCGGCCGCATTGCGTTCGGCCACGGCCACCGCCTCTTTCAGGGTCGCCACCTCGTTAGTGGCCCCTGCAATACCCATGTTATCGGTGTCATTCTTTTTGCAACCAAAATCCTTTTCTGTAAGGTACAATTTTAATAAGGTGTTACTCACCTTCCTTGTCCTCGAGCTGCTTCTTGGCACGGCTGAGCTCGTTCTCGGACCGCTCGAGGCTTTCCTTCAAAGTATTGACCTCCGCAGTCAGTGCGGCAGAGGTCAGCAGCGCAGCCGGCAATCCCATATTGACATATTTATTATGACTCCTGCGTATATCTTCTTAAGATCCTCAGTCCGGCTTTTCTTTCCGAACACCGAACCGAGCATCAGGGGCTACTGTCTATGCGGTACTATTTTACATATATCAAAATTCTTACCTCAAAGCCTGTTAGAAGGCTGCTGCAGGCTTCGGTCAGCCCGCTCTTGGCGAGCTGCACCTTCTGAATCACCGCACTCATAACAGTGCGGTGTTAAGCGCCTCCAACAAGCTATCAGGCGCCTCCGGTTGGACGGAGGCTGCCGGCATCACGGTCTTGCCCTTCTTACGAAGGGGCCGCCCGCCGGACTCCGGAGCCACTATGGGATCCGGATCCGAGTCCGGTGCAAAGTCCGGGAGGTTGTCCTGCGACACCTCCGGGGCCTCCTCTCCTGGAGGGTCCCTTCCCGGGATCCGACCTCGGCATCGTCCGTGTCACGGGGGGTGGAGGCGGTCGGAAGAGAATCCATATCCGACGCACCTAAGGACCCGCTCGACGAAGCGGGAAGATCGTCCTTGGGCGGACTGCAGTGTTGTATGCGGCATTAGAAAGACATTGTGTGGCAAAAAATAAAAACCATGAACTTATTCAGGAGTCCTGATACTCACGATCTCGCCAGGGGCTTGGCCCTTGGAGGCTACTCCTCATCGTCGTCACTGGCGTTGGCAGAGCAGTCCGGGGGAAGAGTTTTTCCCTTCTTGGACCCTTCGGCTTCCCTCATTATGGAGGCCTTCCTTTTCTTCTCTCCCCCACTGGGGAGATGCTTTCTTCTTCTCCTCCTCACCTTGGTGAGTGGAGTCGGCCTCGGAGTCGTCATCCGATAGCACCTAAAAACGGGAACTCTTCCGAGTCCCCATGGCCTTCTTCTTGGCCTTCTTCTCTGGCACCACGTGGGGTGCCGGAGCCAGCAGCCCCGTTAGGCGGGCGTCCGTTGGGTCCTCTGGCAATGGGGCCGACAGATAGTCCGCTCGGCCTTCTCCAGCCAGTCCTGTCAAAGGAAAGGGAGTTTAGATCCCGCATAGAGTCAAACTATGGAAAACAAGCGTCCCGTAAAGGATAAAATCGCTTACCTCGTCAGCCGGACGCTGCGAGCTAAATCCGCGATCTTCGGTAGCGGATGCGGGAGCCTCGGCGCCCTTGAACAGCAGCTTCCAGACATCTTCGTACGTAGTGTAGAAGAGCCCTCTCAAAGTCTGGTGCTGCGCCGGATCGAACTCCCACATGTTGAAACCCCGTCATTGGCACGGGAGAATCTGGCGGATGAGCATGACCTGGACTAAGTTGACAAGCTTGAGCTTCTTGTCCACCAACTTTTGGATACAGGCTTGGAGTCCGGTCAGCTCCTCCGAATCACCCTAGATCCGGCCACTCTCTTTCCAGGAGGTGAGCCATGTAGGGATGCCGGATCTGAATTCAGGGGCCGTTGCCCATTCAGGGTCACGCGGCTCGGTGATGTAGAACCACCCCGATTGCCACCCCTTAATGGTTTCCACGAAAGTGCCCTCCAGCCAAGTAAAGTGGGACATCCTGCCCACCATGGCGCCTCCGCACTCCGCTTGGCTGCCCTTCACAACCTTCGGCTTGACAATGAAGGTCTTGAGCCACAAGCCGAAGTGGGGCTGGATGCAGAGGAAGGCCTCACACACGACGATAAACGCCGAGATGTTGAGGATGAAATTCGGGGCCAGATCATGGAAATCCAGGCCGTAGTAGAACATGAGCCCCCGGACAAAGGGATGGAGTGGGAAGCCCAGTCCGCGGAGGAAATGGGGAAGAAATACTACCCTCTCATGGGGCCCGGGGGTGGGGATGAGCTCTCCCTCGTCGGGGAGCCGGTGCGCGATGTCGCTGGACAAATATCCGGCGTTGCGCAAGTTCTAGATCTGCCCCTCCGTGACGGAGGAGGCCATCCACTTGCCTCCCGCTCCGGACATAGTTGGAGAAGGTTGAGGTGAGAAGTGCGGACTTGGGCGCTGGAGCTCGAGTTCGCGGAGATGGATAAGCCAAGGAGGAAGAAGGCGCAGGTAAAAGGGTTGGATCTTTATCCCCTTATATGGGCGGACAAAAACATGTGTCCCCACCAGCCTGGTAAAACTCGCTTATCTCCCAAGCGCTGCAATCAATAGCACGGTTGGGTTACCCACGTCCGTATTGATGGGAATCCCGGAATAAGGGGAACACGATCTCTGCTTCGACAAGACGTGCCAAGGAAACCGCTTCGCTAAACGCGCTGAGGTGGTACAATAAAAACAATTCGAGTAAAGGCTTGGTAGTGGTGTGACGTCACACCACAAAACACGTCAGCAGATTGAACTGATGTAATATTATTCTCTCTACGGTGGTACGTGGAATTTATTTTTGCAGAGCCGGACACTATCCTGGTGTTCACAATCTTCTATAAATTATTCGGAGGAGGAACCCGCCTTGCAATGCCGAAGACAATATGCGTGCCGGACTCGTCGTCATTGAAGCCTGGTTCAGGGGCTACTGAGGGAGTCCTGGACTAGGGGGTGTCCGGATAGCCGAACTATCATCATCGGCCGGACTCCAAGACTATGAAGATACAAGATTGAAGACTTCGTCCCGTGTCCGGATGGGACTTTCCTTGGCGTGGAAGGCAAGCTTGGCGATACTGATGTGTAGATCTCCTACAATTGTAACCGACTCTGTGTAACCCTAGCCCTATCAGGTGTCTATATAAACCGGATGGCTCTGGTCCATAGGACGAACAGCAATCATACCATAGGCTAGCTTCTAGGGTTTAGCCTCCTTGATCTCGTGGTAGATCCACTCTTGTAACACACATCATCAATATTTATCAAGCAGGACGTAGGGTTTTACCTCCATCAAGAGGGCCCGAACCTGGGTAAAACATCGTGTCCCTTGTCTCCTGTTACCATCCGCCTAGACGCACAGTTCGGGACCCCCTACCCGAGATCCGCCGGTTTTGACACCGACACCAGTCATAAATGGGTTTAAACGAACCTAATCGGTAGGAGTACTAGGTACTACCTCTCTCTCAGTTTACACGGCGTGCGCGTACCCCTAGGTCATCAATTTGATCAAGCTAATACAAGTCATATATTACAAAAAATATACCAACATAAACTATGGAGTTTCTACTTTCAAAAGGTATAAGTTTTGTGCTATATAGTTTACATTAGGGTGATAAAACTGAAACGGAGGTAGTAGTAGTTTTTGGCATGGATTAAGAAATTTTGGGTATGTTTTTGCTATTTTTTGTACAATTGATTCTTCCTAGGGATGGCTGAAAGTGGTAGTTTTTTGGTAAATACTCTACTTATTGTAAGTAGGAGTGAAAGTTAAGCTTTGGAAGCCAATAAGCAAGGCTAGTTACATAGTGCATATGTGTACATGATTGAAAGTAAATATCAACCATGAGTGACTAATATCTTGATGGAAAACTCGAAACTATGGAATACTAGAAAAAAATACATGGTTGGAAATACTAGCAATGTTCATGTCCGTTGCAACGAATCATAATTAGAATAATACTTATTCACAAACTTAGTACAGAACACCCTAATTTTGATATACATATGTATATTATGTTTCAATTATAATATATTCCTTGGGCTGTTTTGGTGAGGTCAGGGAGGGATGTGGTTGGTTTTAAGATGCTAATTATGGGTTTTTCTGCAAATTGGTAGACAAGTGGGATGTTGGTGAGAAAAGGCAACAACTTACCTGACAATCGTTACATGTAGATATAATGGTCAGAAACGACGGATGGCAGACACACCAGCATCACCAACTTAGTCTTGTGTAGGAGTACTAGCAAGATCCGTGCATTAACGGAACATCAAGATGCATTTTTTTATAAAAAAACTTCTTGTGATTGACCCTTGCGGGAGTAATCCCATGTGAAAAAACTAATGATATCTCGAGAAATATGAGATAAGGTGAAGAGGAGTTGGGTGTGGTGGTGGTTGGTGGTCGGACTGAGCGGAGGCATGGGGATTGACGACGCCGGCAGCAGCCACTAGGCCAATTTGTTCCAGAGGCTGCGTTTCTTAATTTCTCAATAGTGAGGTTTGTTGGAGATAAGGATGAACGAGGGAAGGCCTTGTCTGCAAATGTGGAGAGGGGTGAGGGTATCTTTTAGTTTAATTTCCATCCGTCAGATATAGATCAGACGGTCTATATTGCAAGATGGCACACGTACCATCATCACCAACTCGGTTTTTTATAAAACAAGAAATATAAGTATGGAGATACAAACCTATTATCGATACTTGCTTCCGTAAACTAGCATCTACATTCTATTCAACGCCTCGGCATGTGGGGCCTTAGCACAATGACTTCTCGATTGTGTAAAGCAAAGATTTTCCCGTCGCCGGCAAGGAGGGGGTGACGGCGGCGCGCTTTTTGGCTTGCTCTAGTCCTAGTAGTCATACTAGGTGGTCTAAGCACGTGTAGATTTATTCTTTTTCACGTCTCGTGTTCGCCGTACTGCCACGACTGTTGATGAGTAGACGGTAAGTTATTCACGGGGAAACCCTTGTTGAGCACGTTTGCGAGAGAGAGAGAGAGACAGATAGTGTGCGTGTGCGATATGTTAGAGACTGAGGCAATGATAACATATTCTTTGTGTCTATGTGTGTGGAGGATAGAGAGAGACATGTACATGGGGCTTTGTGTTGTGTAACGTGGAGACACATATACATAATTAGAGAGTGAGTGTGTGAGATACACATGCGGACATGGGGAGAGATGAGGATCCAGATAAATGGGTGTTTGTGCGTGTCTATGTGTGTTTGTGCATGCGTTTTTGTGTGACAGGGAGAGAGTGTATGTGGAGTAGAGAGACCACTGATGATGTAAACCTAGTATAAGGGAAGGGGGAATGGTGTGACATATGTAGTAGCAAGATAGCACGGGTGCGGGCGGGGGGAGCAGACTATTTGGAAGAGACATCGAGTGTGTGTGTGGGAGAGGGGTGTGAGAGCGAGAGAAAGAGAGAGCTAGCGATGGAGAGAGAGAGAGATAGATAGATAGAGAGAGAGAGAGAGAGACAGAGAGACAGAGAGACAGAGAGAGAGAGGAAGAGAGGGGGCGAGAGGGGTCGTTTGTGTCCATAAATGGCGTATAGATAGGGAGACAGTGTTGATGTTGTCCGAAATTGGCCTATGAACGGAGACACAGAGGAAGCGAGTCATCGTGTGTGTGATAGGGACTTCACGAGAGATCTAGAATAGATGGTATAGAGAACAATGTGCGAAATCGAGAACGATTATACATTAGGGAGCTATGCAAAGAGTCACGACATATATGTATACAGGGAAGGAGCTGGGGCGGGTCCGCATGTGGGAGAGATAGAAAGAGGAGAGTGGTGCACAAGGAGACAAAGTGTGCTTGTTTGCAGTGGGGGTGGTGTGTGAGGTGAGTGTGTGAGAACCACATAACTAGGGAGATAGACGTTTGGGGGTGACGTTTTGTGTGTATGGGAAATATACACTCTACATAGTGCGTGTGCTTGGGTAAGAGAGATAGCGGGAGACCTAGAGAGTGAGGGAAGAGATGTGTGCATGCCCGGGAGACAAAGTGATAGAGACCTATGTTGGGGTCCGGACTTTACAAGAGAGAGGGGTG
>NC_057803.1:698756422-698965193 GCF_018294505.1 Triticum aestivum
TCGACGACTATCTCCTTCATATCCACATGGCCCGCGGTGATGATCTACATGCCATCAAATACCTCCCACTCAAGCTTAAAGGACCAGCTCAGCATTGGCTTAACAGCTTGCCAGCAGAGTCAATTGGTTGTTGGGAAGACCTGGAAGCCGAATTCCTCGACAACTTCCAGGGAACCTATGTGCGACCACCAGACGCCGATGACCTAAGCCACATAATTCAGCAGCCAGAAGAATCAGCCAGACAATTCTGGACACGGTTCCTAACCAAAAAAAATCAAATCGTCGACTGTCCGGATGCACAGGCCCTCGCAGCCTTCAAGCATAACATCCCCGACGAGTGGCTTGCCCGGCACCTAGGACAGGAAAAGCCAAAATCCATGGCAGCCCTCACAACACTCATGACCCGCTTCTGCACGGGAGAGGATAGCTGGCTAGCTCGTAGTAATAACATGACCAAGAGCCTTGGTAATTCGGATACCAAGGACAACAATGGCATGTCGCGTCGCAACAAGCACAAGCGCCGCATTAATGGCGATAATATTGAGGATACAGCAGTCAATGCCTGATTCAGAGGCTCTAAACCCGGTCAGCGGAAAAAGCCATTCAAAAGAAATACTCCGGGCCTGTCCAATTTGGACTGAATACTCGATCGCTCATGGCAGATACACGGCACCCCCGAAAAGCCAGCCAATCACACCAACAAGGATTGTTAGGAGTTCAAGTAGGCAGGCAAGTTAACTGCCGAAAACAATGATAAGGGGCTGCATAGCGATGGCGAGGAGGAGAACCAGCCGCCGAACAATAGAGGACGGTGAACATGATATACGCAACCCACATACTCAGAAGGGAGCGGAAGCGTGCACTAAGGGACGTATATGCGATGGAGCCAGTCGCCCCAAAGTTCAATCCGTGGTCCTCCTGTCCGATCACTTTTGATCGAAGGGACCACCCCATTGGTTCTAGACCCAATCATTGACGGATTTCACCTCACTAGAGTCCTGATGGACGGCGGCAGCAGCGTGAACCTCCTTTATCAGGATACAGTGCGCAAGATGGGCACATACCCCTCAAGGATTAAACCCACAAAGATGACCTTCAAAGGCGTCATACCAGGTGTAGAGGCCAATTGTACAGGCTTAGTTACACTTGAAGTGGTCTTCGGATCACCGGATAACTTCCGAAGCGAGGAGTTAATCTTCGACATAGTCCCGTTCTGCAGCGGCCATCACGCACTGCTCGGACAAACCGCATTTGCAAAGTTCAATGCGGTGCCGCACTACGCATACCTCAAGCTCAAGATGCCAGGCCCTCGAGGAGTCATTACGGTCAACAGAAACACCGAACGCTCTCTCCGAACGGAGGAGCATACAGCGGCTCTCCCGGCGGAAGTACAAAGCAGCCTCTTAAGGCAATTCTCGAGCCCAGCTATTAAACGTCCGGACACCGTCAAGCGCGCCCGGAGTAACCAACAACAAGACCGTCTGGTACGTTCCGAGCACGTGTAGCAATGGGGCTCCAACCCCACCCCTCGCGAAATTGCGAAACCAGTACTACGCGTACATAATTACGCTCTGGAAATACCATGGGCATAGGGGGAGGGGCACGACCACGGCAGTCCCAGAATGCGGCTCAACCGCACTAGGGGCTCCCAATTGTGCCATTCTTCTTTTTTCTCTTACTTTCAGGACTCCTTTTTCAAGGAGCCCTGTCCGGCAGTAGAATTGCCGAACACACGATGCAACAGCCAGTGAAGCAGAAAGCTACGTCCAGTGTACAGGTGGTCTCTATAACAAGCAGTATACTTGTTTTACATATCATCCCGCAGCTCGCTCCTGGAGGGGGACATGTCAAATAGTCCCGTCCCTTGCTTATCGCACTATTTGTGTCGTTCTGCTTTTACCGCAGCTTTGTTTAATAAACAATGCAGCTTTTGCCTATTAGTGCATTCCTTTTTCTTATCTACATATGTTCACTTATGACATGTTGCATCCGTACGCTTTGGTACGGCCAAATACACCGGGGGCTTAAGTACCCCATAATATGGTGTGATAAGTCCGAACACTTTCACAAGTGCGGCACCCCGAATTTATAGCATTATATGCATCGGCTCCGAATCATGTCTTGGGTCAATAGTTGGGTTTGCCCGGCTCCCATGTTTTGGTACCTTACATTCCGTTATATCGGCTAAGGTAGCGCTGGGAGAACCACTGTGATTCTGCCCCGGTTGAGCTGGGTTAAGCACCTCAGTGGAGAAAGGTAAAACTAACCGTCATGATAGGGCGAGAGCCGGTCGCTGTTCGAGAGGTTTTTTCGAGTCCCTAAAGACTTATGCCGCTTAGAGCGAGGAGTCGGCTTTGTCCGGCCCAGGCGTGGATAGCGCCCCGAACTCGGTCTTCCGAATACTAGGGGCTTTGCCGAAATTTAAAATTATAGAATTCTATGGCTAAGTGGGAGTGTTCAAGCATTATAGTCCGGTTGCCTTGTTCGTTGCATTGAGTGCCTCCCTAGAAGGACCCAAGAATGGGAAAAAGAGTGCTCAAGTTTATCCCGAACACCCCAGCACTCGTGGCATGGGGGCAGAAGCCGACGACTCGCCATCTCTAAAATTTAATAAACGGCCACACAGAAGGTAATATTTTAAATTCACAAGCGTTGCTTAGCGCATATGAACAAGTTTTCAGGCGTACAGGATAACAAATGCGAGTTTACTCAAAAATTACATCTTTGGAGCATTCACCGGCTATAAGGCGGGCACCCTTCAGGATGCCCTGATAATACATCTCGGGCTTGCGATACTCCCTGCCCGGCGGTGGAGCGTCCGTCACAAGCTTCTCAGCGTCCATCTTGCCCCAGTGCACTTTAGCACGGGCAAGGGCCCTACGGGCACCTTCGATGCAGACGGAGCGCTTGACGACTTCAATCCTTGGACAGGCGTCCACAAGCCGCCTCACCAGCCCGAAGTAGCTCTCAGGCATGGCCTCCTTCGGCCACAACCGAACTATGAGACTCTTCATGGCCTGTTCGGCCACCTTATGGAGCTCGACCAGCTGCTTTAGCTGGTCGCTCAAGGGCACCTGGTGTCCGGCCTCAGCATACTGAGACCAGAACACCTTCTCCGTCGAGCTCCATTCCTCGGGCCGGTAGAATGCGGCAGCGTCGGACACACTGTGGGGCAGATCTGTGAATGCTCCTGCAGAGCTCCGGATTCGGGTAAGTAACAAGTAATTCACTTTCACATGCTTGCTTTGCATGAAGAATGCCTTACCGGCCGCTATTTTATTTATTGCTTCAATTTCCTGGAGGGCTTTTTGGGCTTCGGCCTTAGCGGCTTTGGCGCTCTCAAGAGCCGAGGCAAGCTCGGACTCTCGAGTCTTCGAGTCACGCTCCAAACTCTCGTGTTTTTCTACAAGAGCCTGGAGCTCTTGCCGCACCTCCGCCACCCGCGCCTCCTGTTTTTCTCGCTCGGTGTGTTCCGCGGCCGCATTGCTTTCGGCCTTGGACACCGCTTCCTTCAGGGTCGCCACCTCGTTCGTGGCCCCTGCAATTCTCACGTTATTCCTGTTATTTTTTGCAACCACATCTTTTATATACTTCCATAAGGTATTACTTACCTTCCTTGTCCTCGAGCTGCTTCTTGGCAAGGCCGAGCTCGTTCTCGGACCGCTCGAGGCTCTGCTTCAATGCATTGACCTCCGTAGTCAGTGCGGCAGAGGTCAACAGCGCAGCCTCCATTCCCATATTGACATGCCTATGTTAGACTCCTGCGTGTATCTTTTTAGATCCTCAGTTCGGCTTTTCTTTCCGAACACCAAACTGAGCATCAGGGGCTACTGTCTATGTGGTAATATTTTTATATATCTTAAATACATACCTCAAAGCCTGTTAGAAGGCTGGCACATGGTTCAATCAGCCCGCTCTTGGCGGACTGAACTTTCTGGACCACCCCACTCATAACAGTGCGGTGCTCCTCGCCGATGGAGGCGCCGTTAAGCGCCTCCAGCAAATTATCCGGTGCCTCCGGTTGGACGGAGGTCACCGGTGTCGCGGTCTCGCCCTTCTGACGAAGGGGCCGCCTGCAGGACTCCGGAACAGTACCGGGCTTAGAGCCCTTTGGTGTTTGATCCCCCTTATGCCCGGAGTCCGGGAGGTTGCCTTGCGGCGCCTCCGGGACCTCCTCCTCCAGGATGGGCCCCTTTTGGGACTCCACCTCGGCGTCGTCCGCAGCGCGAGGGGAGGAGACGGCCGGAAGTGAAATGCTATTCACGTCCGACGAAGCCAGGGAGCCGCTCGTTGGAGTGTCGAGCCCGTCCTTGGGCGGGCTGCAGGGTTATATTGGCGTTAGGAGATTCTATGCGACAAACAAAGCACCATGAGTTATTCCGGTATCCGGACACTTAAGAAGTCGCCAGGGGCTTAATCCTTGGTGGCCACTCCTCTTCATCGTCGTCGGCGTTGGTGGAGTAGTCTAGAGGGAGGGTCCTTCCCTTCTTGGATCCTTCGGTCTCCCCCGTTGGGGCGGCCTTCTTTTTCTTCTCTCCCCCTGCTGTGGGAGAGGCCTCTTTTTCCTCCTCCTCGCCTTCGCGGGAGGAATCCGCCTCGGAGTCATCGGACGATGAGTCCGACAACACCTAGCGTCGGGAAATCTTTCAAGTTCCCGTGGCCTTCTTCTTGGCCTTCTTCTCCGGCACCACGTAAGGTGCCGAAACCAGCAGCCCCGTCAATCGGGCGTCCGCTGGGTATTCTGGCAAGGGAGCCGGACAGTTAACCTGCCCTGACTTCTTTTGCCAGGCCTGTCAAAGGTAAGGGAGTTTAGATCCCGCATAGAGTCAAACTATGGAAAATAAGTGTCCTGTAAAGGGTAAAATAGCTTACCTCATCGGCTTGATGCTGCGAGCTGAATCCGCGATCTTCGGTAGCGGATGCGGGAGCCTAGGCGCCCTTGAACAGCACCTTCCAGGCATCTTCGTACATACTGTCGAAAAGCATGCTCAAGGTTTGGTGCTGTGCCAGATCAAACTCCCACAAGCGGGAGGCCCGTTGTTGGCACGTGAGGATCCGGCGGATGAGCATGACCTGGACTATGTTGACAAGCTTGATCTTCTTGTTCACCAGGTTTTGTACGCAGGTTTGGAGTCCGGTCAGCTCTTCCGAGTTACCCCATGTCAGGCCCTTCTCTTTCCAGGAGGTGAGCCGTGTGGGGATGCCAGATTGGAACTCGGGGGCCGCTGCCCATTCAGGGTCACGTGGCTCGGTGATGTAGAACCACCCCGATTGCCACCCCTTGATGGTTTCCACGAAGGAGCCCTCGAGCCATGTAACGTTGGGCATCTTGCCCACCATGGCGCCTCCACACTCCGCCTGCTGGCCCCCCACTTCCTTCGGCTTGACATTGAAGGTCTTCAGCCACAAGCCGAAGTGGGGCTTGATGCGGAGGAAGGCCTCGCACACTACGATGAATGCCGAGATGTTGAGGACGAAATTCGGGGCCAGATCGTGGAAATCCAGGCCGTAGTACAAGATGAGCCCCCGACAAATAGGTGAAGTGGAAAACCTAGTCCGTGGAGGAAGTGGGTGAGAAACACCACCCTCTCATGGGGCCCTGGGGTGGGGATGAGCTGCCCCTTGTCGGGGAGCCGATGCGCGATGTTGCTGGACAAGTATCTGGCCTTTCACTGCCTCTTGATGTGCCCCTCCGTGACGGAGGAGGCCATCCACTTGCCTCCCGCTCCGGACATAGCTGGGGAAGGTTGAGGCGAGATATGCGGACTTGGGCGCTGGAGCTTGAGTGCGCGGAAATGGATAAGCAAAGGAGGAAGAAGGCATAGGTAAAAAGGTGGATCCTTATCCCCTTATATGGACGGACGAAACTATGCGTCCCCACCGGCCTGGTAAAACTCGCTTATCTCCCAAGCACCATAATCAATGGCACGGTTGGGTTACCCACGCCTATATTGATGAGAATCCCGGGATAAGGGGACACGATCTCTGCTTTGACAAGACATGCCAAGGAAACCGCCTCGCTAAACGTGCTGAGGTGGGACAGTAAAAACGATTCGAATAAAGGCTTGGCCGTGGTGTGATATCACGCCACGGAATACGTCAGCAGATTGAACTTGTGTAAATATTATTCTCCCTACGGTGGTATGTGGAACTTATTTTGCAGAGCCGGACACTATCCTTGTGTTCAAAATCTTCTATGAAGTATTCAGAGGAGGAACCCGCCTTGCAATGCCGAAGACAATATGCGCGCCGAACTCGTCGTCATTGAAGCCTGGTTCAGGGGCTACTGAGGGAGTCCCGGACTAGGGGGTGTCCGGATAGCTGAACTATCATCTTCGGCCGAACTCCTGGACTATGAAGATACAAGATTGAAGACTTCGTCCCGTGTCCGGATGGGACTTTCCTTAGCGTGGAAGGCAAGCTTGGCGATACGGATATGTAGATCTCCTACCATTGTAACCGACTCTGTGTAACCCTAACCCTCTTCGGTGCCAATATAAACCGGAGGGTTTTAGTTCGTAGGACGAACAACAATCATACCATAGGCTAGCTTCTAGGGTTTAGCCTCTCAGATCTCGTGGTAGATTGATACGTCTCCAATGTATCTATAATTTTTGATTGCTCCATGCTACTTTATCTACTGTTTGGGACTATATTGGGCTTTATATTCCACTTTTATATTACTTTTGGGACTAACCTATTAACCGGAGGCCTAGCCCAGAATTGCTGTTTTTTTTGCCTTTTTCAGTATTTCGAAGAAACAGAATATCAAGCGGAGTCCAAACGGAATGAAACCTTCGGGATCGTGATTTTCCAACCGAACGTGATCCAGGAGACTTCTACCCTACTCCAAGAAGCTTCCGAGGAGGTCACGAGGGTGGAGGGCGCCCCCCTGGGCGCGCCCCCCTACCTCGTGGGCCCCTCGGAGCTCCACCGACGTACTCCTTCCTCCTATATATACCTACGTATCCCCGAACGATCAGAACAGGAGCCAAAAACCTAATTCCACCATCGCAACCTTCGGTATCCATGAGATCCCATCTTGGGGCCTGTTCCGGAGCTCCGCCGGAGGGGGCATCTACCACGGAGGGCTTCTACATCAACACCATAGCCCCTCCGATGAAGTGTGAGTAGTTTACTTCAGACCTTCGGGTCCATAGCTAGTAGCTATATGGCTTATTCTCTCTTTTTGGATCTCAATACAATGTTCTTCCCCTCTCTCGTGGAGATCTATTCGATGTAATCTTCTTTTTGCGGTGTGTTTGTTGAGAGTGATGAATTATGGGTTTATGATCCAGCTTATCTATGAATAATATTTGAATCTTCTCTAAATTCTTTTATGTATGATTGCGTTATCTTTGCAAGTCTCTTCGAATTATCAGTTTCGTTTGGCCAACTAGATTGGTAGTTCTTGCAATGGGAGAAGTGCATGGCTTTGGGTTCAATCTTGCGGTGTCCTTACTCAGTGACAGAAGGAGTTGCAAGGCACGTATTGTATTGTTGCCATCGAGGATAACTAGATGGGGTATTTATCATATTGCATTAATTTATTCCTCTACATCATGTCATCTTGCTTAAGGTGTTACTCTGTTTTTAACTTAATACTCTAGATGCATGTTGGATAGCGGTCGATGAGTGGAGTAATAGTAGTAGATGCAGAATCGTTTCGATCTACTTGTCATGGACGTGATGCCTATATACATGATCATACCTAGATAACCTCATAACTATGCTCAATTCTGTCAATTGCTCAACAGTAATTTGTTCACCCACCGTAGAATACTTATGCTCTTGAGAGAAGCCACTAGTGAAACCTATGGCCCCCGGGTCTATTCTCATCATATCAATCTCCATCACTTTATTTACTTGCTTTGCTTTTACCTTTTACTTTGCATCTTTATACCAAAAATACCAAAAATATTATCTCTATCAGATGTCACTCTCGTAAGTGACCGTGAAGGGACTGACAACCCCTAATCACGTTGGTTGCGAGTAGCTATCATTTTGTGCAGGTACGAGGGACTTGCGCGTGACCTCCTACTGGATTGATACCTTGGTTCTCAAAAACTGAGGAAATACTTACGCTATTGTGCTGCATCATCCTTCCCTCTTCGGGGAAAACCAACGCAAGCTCGAGACATAGCAAGAAGGATTTCTGGCACGGTTGCCGGGGAGGCTTACGCAAAAGTCAACATACCAAGTACCCATCGCAATCCCTATCTCTCGCATTACATTATTTGCCATTTGCCTCTCGTTTTCCTCTCCCCCACTTCACCCTTTCTATTTTATTCGCCCTCTCTTTCCCAATCTCCTCCTCTCTTTTCCGTTTGCCTTTTTCCTCGTCCGTTTGTCTGCTCGTGTGTTAGTTTGCTTGTTTGTCGCGATGGCTCAAGATGCTACCAAATTGTGTGACTTCACCAATACCAATAATAATGATTTCCTTAGCACTCTGATTGCTCCTCTTTCCAATACTTAAGCTTGTGAAATCAATACTGCTTTGTTAAACTTGTTATGAAAGATCAATTCGCCGGCCTTCCTAGTGAAGATGCCGCTACGCATCTGAATAGCTTCGTTGATTTATGTGATATGCAAAAGAAAAAAGATGTCGATAATGATGTCGTTAAATTGAAGCTATTTCCTTTTTCGATTAGAGATCGTGCTAAAGCGTGGTTTTCATCTTTGCCTAAAAATAGTATTGATTCTTGGAACAAGTGCAAAGATGCTTTTATCTCTAAGTATTTTCCTCCCGCTAAGATTATCTCTCTTAGGAACGATATTATGAATTTCAAGCAACTTGATCATGAACATGTTGCACAAGCTTGGGAGAGAATGAAATTAATGCTACGTAATTGTCCTACTAAAGGTTTGAACTTGTGGATGGTTATACAAAAAATTTATGCTGGATTGAATTTTGCTTCTAGAAATCTTTTAGATTCGGCTGCGGGAGGCACTTTTATGGAAATCACTATAGGAGATGCTACTGAACTCCTGGAAAATATTATGGTTAATTATTATCAATGGCATACTGAAAGATCTACTAATAAAAAGGTGCATGCTATAGAAGAAATCAATGTTTTGAGTGAAAAGATGGATGAACTTAGGAATTTATTTGCTAAGAGTGTTTCTTCTGGTCCCAATAATATGCCTTTATCTACTTTGCTTGAGAATAATAATGAATCTATGGATGTGAATTTTATTGGGAGGAATAGTTTTGGTAACAACGCGTATAGAGGGAATTTTAATCCTAGGCCTTATCCTAGTAATCCTTCTAATAATTATGGAAATTCCTACAACAAATCTTATGGAAATTTTAATAAGATGCCCTCTGAATTTCCATTGATGAGTGCAAAGAAAGAACCACTAGGATGCGTGCTTCCGAAGATGCCTTTATTGAAGTGTGTTCTTCTAATCCCTATGAAAATCAAGATGAATATCTAAAAGTTATTGATGTGTCCCCCATTAAATCTTTGTTTTGCAATATTAATCTTGATGAATCTGAAGATTATCTTCCTTTACCTAGAATGCGTTCTAAGAATTCGGAGTTTCTAGATCTAGATGATGAAATTGATGAAAGTGGTATTGAAATAAATAGAAACCGTGATGTTGCTAAACCCACTATTTTGGATCTCAAGGAATTTAATTATGAAAATTTCTCTTTGATTGGTTGTATTTCCTTGTTGCAATCCGTGCTAGAATCTCCTCATGCTTATAGTCAAAATAAGGCCTTTACCGAACACATTGTTGATGCCTTGATGCAATCTTATGAAGAAAAACTTGAGATGAAAATTTCTATCCCTAGAAAACTTGAGTTTCATGCTTTATGTGATTTGGGTGCTAGTGTCTGTACTATTCCGAAAACTTTATTTGATTTGCTAGACTTCCGTGATTTTGATGATTGCTCTCTAAACTTGCATCTTGCGGATTCCACTATTAAAAAGCCTATGGGAAGAATTAATGATGATCTTATTGTTGAAAATAGGAATTATGTGCCCGTAGATTTTATCGTTCTTGATATAGATTGCAATCCTTCATGTCCTATTATTCTTGGTAGACCTTTCCTTAGAACGATTGGTGCAATTATTGATATGAAGGAAGGAAATATTAGATTCCAATTTCCCTTAAAGATGGGCATGAAACACTTTCCTAGAAAGAAAATAAAATTACCATATGAATCTATCATGAGAGCCACTTATGAATTGCCTACCAAAGATGGCAATACCTAGATCTATCCTTGCTTTTATGCCTAGCTAGGGGCGTTAAACGATAGCGCTTGTTGGGAGGCAACCCAATTTTATTTTGTGTTTTTTGCTTTTTCTTATGTTTAGGAATAAATAATCCATCTACCTTCTGTTTGGATGTGGTTTTATCTTTTAATTAGTGTTTGTGCCAAGTAGGACCTATAGGATAACCTACGATGATAGTTGATTTGATTCTGCTGAAAAACAGAAACTTTGCGCGCATGAAATATAATTATGATAAATTACAGGAACGTGCTTTTGCGTTGATTCTTTTTGATGATGATCAACAAATAAATTGTCCAGAACTTCCTAGTTTGGTCGAAATTTTTGGGTTCCAGAAGTTTGCGTTAGTTACAGATTACTACAGACTGTTCTGTTTTTGACAGATTCTATTTTTCATGTGTTGTTTGCTTATTATGATGAATCTATGGCTAGTAAATTAGTTTATAAACCATACAGAAGTTGGAATACAGTAGGTTTAACACCAATATAAATAAAGAATGAGTTCATTACAGTACCTTGAAGTAGTCTTTTGTTTTCTTTCTCTAACGGAGCTCACGAGATTTCTGTTGAGTTTTGTGTTGTGAAGTTTTCAAGTTTTGGGTGAATTCTTTTGATGGATTATGGAACAAGGAGTGGCAAGAGCCTAAGCTTGGGGATGCCCATGTCATCCCCAAGATAATCCAAGGACACCGAAAAGTAAAAGATTGGGGATGCCCCGGAAGGCATCCCCTCTTTCGTCCACTTCCATCGGTAATTTACTTGGAGCTATATTTTTATTCACCAACATGATATGTGTTTTGCTTGGAGCGTCTTGTATTATTTGTGTCTTTTCTTGTTAGTTTACCACAATCTTCCTTGTTGTACACACCTTTTGAGAGAGCGATACATGAATTGAAATTTGTTAGAATACTCTATGTGCTTCCCTTATATCTTTTGAGCTTGATAGTTCACTCAGAGTGCTTCACTTATATCTTTTGAGCTTGATAGTTTTGCTCATAGTGCTTCACTTATATCTTTTGAGTGTGATAATTTTTGCTCTAGTGCTTCACTTAGATCTTTTAGAGCACGGTGGTGGATTTGTTTTAAAGAAACTTGATCTCTCAGGCTTCACTTAGATTATTTTGAGAGTTGTTAATAGCATGGTAATTTGCTTAATGTTAATATACTTGGTATTCAAGATATGTGAAACTTTCTTTTGAATGCATTGAATAATAAGATAATTTTGATGCTTGATAATTGTTTTGAGATATGAAGGTGATAAATATTAGATTCATGCTAGTTGAGTAGTTGTGAATTTAAAGAATACTTGTGTTGAAGTTTGTGATTCCCATAGCATGCACGTATGGTGAACCGTTATGTGATGAACTTGGAGCATGATTTATTTATTGATTGTCTTCCTTATGAGTGGCGGTCGGGGACGAGGGATGGTCTTTTCCTACCAATCTATCCCCCTAGGAGCATGCGTGTAATACTTTGCTTTGATAACTTCTAGATTTTTGCAGTAAGTATATGAGTTCTTTATGACTAATGTTGAGTCCATGGATTATACGCACATTTTCCCATCCTTCCACCATTGCTAGCCTCTCTAATACCGCGCACCTTTCGCCGGTATCATACACCCACCATAAACCTTCCTCAAAACAGCCACCATACCTACCTATTATGGCATTTCCATAGCCATTCCGAGATATATTGCCATGCAACTTTCCACCGTTCCGTTTATTATGACACGCTCCATCATTGTCATATTGCTAGCATGATCATGTAGTTGAAATTGTATTTGTGGCAAAGCCACCTTTCATAATTATTTCATACATGTCACTCATGTTTCATTGCATATCCCGGTACACTGCCGGAGGCATTCATATAGAGTCATATTTTTGTTCTAAGTATCGAGTTGTAATTGTTGAGTTGTAAGAAAAATAAAAGTGTGATGATCATCATTATTAGAGCATTGTCCCAAGTGAGGAAAGGATTATGGAGTCTACGATTCCTCCACAAGTTGGGATGAGACTCCGGACGAAAAAAGAAGAGGCCATAAAAAAAAGGAGAAAAGGCCCAAATAAAAAAATTCATAGAAAAAGAGAGAAGGGACAATGCTACTATCCTCTTACCACACTTGTGCTTCAAAAAAGAGAGAAGGGACAATGCTACTATCTTCATGATAGAGAGTCTCTCATTTCGTCACTTTCATATACTAGTGGGAATTTTTCATTATAGAACTTGGCTTGTATATTCCAATGATGGGCTTCCTCAAAATACCCTAGGTCTTCGTGAGCAAGCGAGTTGGATGCACACCCACTTAGTTTCTTTTGTTGAGCTTTCATCTACTTATAGCTCTAGTGCATCCGTTGCATGGCAATCCCTACTCACTCACATTGATATCTATTGATAGGCATCTCCATAGCCCGTTGATACGCCTAGTTGATGTGAGACTATCTTCCCTCTTTTTGCCTTCTCCACAACCACCATTCTACTCCACATATAGTGCTATATCCATGGCTCCACTCATTTATTGTGTGAAGATTGAAAAAGTTTTGAAAATGTTAAAGTATGAAACAATTGCTTGGCTTGTCATCGGCGTTGTGCATGATTTAAATACTTTGTGTGGGGAAGATGGAGCATAGCCAGACTATATGATTTTGTAGGGATAACTTTCTTTGGCCATGTTATTTTGAGAAGACATAATTGCTTTGTTAGTATGCTTGAAGTATTATAATTTTTATGTCAATATGAACTTTTGTCTTAAATCTTTCGGATCTGAATATTCATACCATGATTAAGAAGATTTACATTGTAATTATGCCAAAGTATCACTCCGCATCAAAAATTATTTTCTATCATTTACCTACTCGAGGACGAGTAGGAATTAAGCTTGGGGATGCCTGATACATCTCCAACATATCTATAATTTTTTATTGCTCCATGCTACTTTATCTACTGTTTTGGACTATATTGGGCTTTATTTTTCACTTTTATATTACTTTTGGGACTAACCTATTAACCGGAGGCCCAGCCCAGAATTGATGTTTTTTTGCCTTTTTCAGTATTTCGAAGAAACAGAATAACAAAGGGAGTCCAAACGGAACGAAACCTTCGGGATCGTGATTTTCCAACCGAATGTGATCCAGGAGACTTGGACCCTACTCAAAGAAGCTTCCGAGGAGGTCACGAGGGTGGAGGGAACCCCCCTAGGAGCGCCCCCTACCTCATGGGCCCCTCGGAGCTCCACCGACGTACTCCTTCCTCCTATATATACCTACGTATCCCCGAATGATCAGAACAGGAGCCAAAAAGCTAATTGCACCGCCGCAACCTTCTGTATCCACGAGATCCCATCTTGGGGCCTGTTCCGGACCTCCGCCGGAGGGGGCATCTATCACGGAGGGCTTCTACATCAACACCATAGCCCCTCCGATGAAGTGTGAGTAGTTTACTTCAGACCTTTGGGTCCATAGCTAGTAGCTAGATGGCTTCTTCTCTCTTTTTGGATCTCAATACAATGTTCTCCCCCTCTCTCGTGGAGATCTATTCGATGTAATCTTCTTTTTGCGGTGTGTTTGTTGAGACCGATGAAATGTGGGTTTATGATCCAGCTTATCTATGAATAATATTTGAATCTTCTCTGAATACTTTTATGTATGATTGAGTTATCTTTGCAAGTCTCTTCGAATTATCCATTTGGTTTGGCCAGCTAGATTGGTAGTTCTTGCAATGGGAGAAGTGCATGGCTTTGGGTTCAATCTTGCGGTGTCCTTACTCAGTGACAGAAGGAGTTGCAAGGCACGTACTGTATTGTTGCCATCGAGGATAACAAGATGGGGTATTTATCATATTGCATGAATTTATTCCTCTACATCATGTCATCTTGCTTAAGGTGTTACTCTATTTTTAACTTAATACTCTAGATGCATGCTGGATAGCGGTCGATGAGTGGAGTAATAGTAGTAGATGCAGAATCGTTTCGATCTACTTGTCACGGCGTGATGCCTATATACAGGATCATACCTACATAACCTCATAACTATGCTCAATCCTGTCAATTGCTCAACAGTAATTTGTTCACCCACCGTAGAATACTTATGCTCTTGAGAGAAGCCACTAGTGAAACCTATGGCCCCCGGGTCTATTCTCATCATATCAATCTCCATCACTTTTTTTACTTGCTTTGCTTTTACCTTTTACTTTGCATCTTTATACCAAAAATACCAAAAATATTATCACTATCAGATCTCACTCTCGTAAGTGACCGTGAAGGAATTGACAACCCCTAATTGCGTTGGTTGCGAGTAGCTATCATTTTGTGCAGGTACGAGGGACTTGCGTGTGACCTCCTACTGGATTGATACCTTGGTTTTCAAAAATTGAGGGAAATACTTACGCTACTGTGCTGCATCATCCTCTCCTCTTCAGGGAAAACCAACGCAAGCTCAAGACTTAGCATAGATCTACTCTTCTACTACCCATATCATCAATATCAATCAAGCAGGAGTAGGGTTTTACCTCCATCGAGAGGGCCCGAACCTGGGTAAAAAGATCGTGTCCCTTGTCTCCTGTTACCATCCGCCTAGACGCACATTTCGAGACCCCCTACCCGAGATCCACCGGTTTTGACACCGACACCCACCTTCCGTGCTAGAGTTAGCAACATCATCAGCGCCAGTCTCAGTGCCGGTGTCATTGTTGGCATTAGTGTCGGTGCCGGCGCCACCACCATCGTAGTCCATCATGAGAAGGGGGTCCTAAAATCCAGATTGTTGTCTCTCCTGATCCGCCAGAAAGTCGAGATAGGCGTGTGCCCGACCTAATTGGGACTGAGAACCTCCGGCCTCATCGGTGTCAGTCATGTTTCCTAGAGTTCAACGTCATAGTCGTTTAATTATCGAGCTTTATATAATAAAGTGAATAATGACAAAAAAGTGACCTTTGTTTTGCCTGAATGTCGTTTCATTCCCGTCGCGACAAATCTCTAACACTCGATATGTCTAACTTTCTAGCACAAGTCATTCGAAATTCACGGAAAATTTTGGCATGACCTTGGCTAGAAAGTGCACATATAGAGCGCCTGAAATTTGCCGAAATGGAAATGTATCAACATTTCCGGCAAAACATAGGTCACTCGCAATCGGTTTCCCTGCAAATGACAATGAGCACTATGTGCTGAAGTAGCATTTCACTACCATCTCCACTACTAGTTTACCATAGCAAAAGTGGTACTTTTCATCACAGTGTAGCGTGAACAGTACCATATGCCAATGCTGGCACAACATACATTCTAGTAAAATAACACACACATTTATATTGGCACTGTGAGCTATCTAACATTCAAAGTGGCACTGGTGCAATCTTTCATATTGGTAGAAACATTAGTATGATCTTATGCATGATCTTGCTGATAACATAAGCGAAAATGATTGTTGCTTTCTGCAGCGATCGATAGATGCTAGTTCAGTACATCATGAGGTTCAACATAGCTTGCAAAAGTCTTGTAGTCTTATTGTTATTTAACTATACGAGTGCTAAATTGTCAACATGGATGCACAACTCTACACTGCTAGAACATCTCCAATGAATATGAGATGTAAACACTAGTATTTGTTAGCTCATGATAAATGCAGAAATTGCTAATCACTAGCATATGACTAACAATACTTGCAAATGCATAATACCAGTATAACAAATGGGATTTCTATGCTATCAAATTAGCTACCATTTCTGAGGATAAAGAAGAGGGAGGGGGTGGATCACCGAGCGTCAGGGTCACCAAGGCTGAGGGGGGCGTCATCGGAGTTGAGGACGTCAGCGTCGTGGTTGGGGTCGCCGGGGCTGAGGGGGTCGGGGTCGATCTGCAAAGACCAAATTTGTTTAGAGAGAGAGAGAGATCGTAGGGAGACATGCCGGTGGAGAGAAGATGGCGCCGGTGGTCGAGGGAGCGGCGGCACGGGGGGAGGGGCCTGGCCAGGGGGCGCCACATAGGGAGGGGGTCACGGGCGGCCGGTGGCCGGCGTCGGGGTCGGGGCTGAGGCCGAGTCCGGCGTCGGCGGTGGTGTGGGTGGTGCGGCGTTGATGGTGGAGTGGGATCTCTCAGAGAAAAAGGGATCGACGAGCGAGAGTGAGAGAGAGGAAAGAGATAGGAGCTCTCGGACCGGTGATGTAGGCAACTTAGCTATAGCGCGTCTTGGCAAAACGCGCTATAGCTGAGTTAGCTATAGCGCTGCCCAAGCCAAACCGCGCTACTGCTAACTTTTTCTTTTTCTTTTTCTTTTTATTTTTATTTCATTTCATTTTCCACAAACTTACTTCCTTTTTCTTTTTTTATTTCATTTCATTTTCCACAACTTATTCCTTACTTTTTCTTTTTCTTTCATTTGCACTTTCCTTTTTCTTATCTTTTATTTACATTTGAACAAGTTTGTATAGCAGGGGTATATATAGCTCTAGCTGGGGTTTAATTTGGTCTGTCGTTGGACCGCTAACGGCGGTATACAAAATAGACACACACAAAATTTGTGGATTAGTTTGTCATCTTGGGCGACGACGATGCTTTAGACTGATCTTCTTCCCTCTTTTGTTCGTTGTCTAATAATTGAGCCCATGGTTGTGACTTTTCCTTTTCCGGGGATTACGATCTTTCGTAGGTAATGTAGTCTTCATTCTTCTATTGACATATATTTCAACATCATTAGCATCATCTTCCCCCATCGGATAACCGTACTGGTCGTAGTCTTCCTCGTTGGCGACTCCATCCATTCCGATGATGCTCCTTTTGCCTCTCCTCATGACAACACGGCTGGGGTTGATCGGGTCGGTTAGGAAGAAACATTGTGTCACATGTTTAGCATGTACCCATGTCTCATTTTTGGCGGTGGCGTTGACGGTACCGCTATGGGGGAGTCGGGTATACACATGGTAGTGAAATGTCGGTTTTCTCTTTGTACATTCTTAGCCCATCTGACACGGAACATCATCGTGCTATGCAATCCAGAGTAATTAAGCTCCCATATCTCTTCAACCCTTCCGTAATCTCTTTCAATTACATTCCGGGTCATGGCTTTCGTCGTCACCCCTGAGTTTTGGTCATCACTGTTTATATCTTTCTCCTCCGTGTAGAACATGTATCCGTTGATATCGTATGCTTGATAAGTCGTGAGGTTGGTCGATGGGCCATGTGCTAAGGCGTATATGAGCATTCCATTCGGACAGCCCTCTTCCGGGGGATTAGCCAGAACTCGCTCTTTGAACCAACGCAAGAAAGTGGAGTTGTGCTCTCTAATAACTTTAGCGTTCGTCTTGTGCACCCCATGGTCATGGTACTTCTTTGTGATGGTCTCTTTGTGCAGTGTCATGAATTCTTCTAGCACACCTAGGTGTTGTAGCACTACTAAGTTGCCCTGTCAAGGTCGTTTTCTTGGCCAGAGCGTAACACATTCACATCCCTATGACTGTTGGTGTGACCTTCGCCTTCGAGCCTTCCAGAGTGCTTGTTGACGGGCAAACCAACAACAGGGTCTCCGGTACCTACTAGATAACTCTCACAGAAAGAGATGCACTCTTTGGTCAGATATCCCTGGGCTATGCTTCCATCTGGACGGGACATGTTACGAACGAATCCTTTGATGACCCCATTCATCCTCTCGAACGGCATCATGTTGTGCAGGAATGTCGGCCCTAGGTTGATGATGTAGATGCACCATGACATCAAAGAATGCGAGCGGTAAGTACATCTCCAGCTCATTCAGTATGACAACAATCTCTTCCTGTAGCCTATGGAGTTGCTTCACACTGGTCGACTTTCGAGAGATAGCATAAAAAAAGTGGCATAGGTCAGTAATTGTCTCACGCACATGTGTGTCCACAATCCCTCTAAGTGCAACCGGGAGTAACTGCGTCATCATCACATGACAGTCGTGAGACTTCATCCCACTAAACCTTTTTTTCTTAGTGTCCAAATATCTTCTTATCTTCCCACAGTATTCGGAACTAACTTTGATTCCGGTAAGGCGCTTGAACAATTGATCGACCTCCTTCAGATTTAATTAAGGTGAAGCAATATTATTGTTCCTTCTTGTTTACTTTTTTGCCCCTATCTTCCGTCTTCGTCTCGGTCTACTCTGATGACTTTTTACCGGGCATTTGGAGATCTTTCCTGATATTAAAAAATTCTAAGTCTTTTCTTGCCTTCAGCCCATCCTTGGTCCTCTCCGGCATGTTCATCAATGTTCCAAGCAAACTCTCAAGGATATTTTTTGTGATATGCATTTGATCAAGGCAATGAGGCGTGTCGAGTTTGGGCCAGTATTCCAAGTCCAAGAAAACAGATCTCATCTTCCATACCTTCAGCAAGGGCTCCAGCGCCTTTTTCTTCATCTTTCCCGGCGAGGGGCACTCTTCCCAGTTCTTCAATAACTCATATATTTATGCACCGCTACGCTTACATGGACGACCTCGATGCTCAGCCTTACCATTGAATAGATCTCCATGCTTTCTCCACGGGTCATCCTCCTCGAGCCATCTTCAATGCCCCATGTACACGATTTTTGAAGACCCTCCCTCTTTCGATAGCTGCTGAGAAGTTCTATCATCCATGCACCTTGTGCATCCGCAATATCCGGGGCACACCTGGCCGGAGAGATGGCCGTAAGCGAGATAGTCCTGCACCGTCGTGATCAGCGCAACTCTCATGTAGAAATACTCTCCTTTGCTTGCATCCCATGTCTTGGCCGGCGTTGTCCATAAGGTATGTAGCTCCTCTTTCAGTACCCCGAGATATAGATTTATATCATTTCCTGGTTGTCTCGGCCCTTGAATAAGCATAGCCATGTGTATTTTTTTACTTCATGCACAACCAGAGGGAGGTTGTACATCCATACAAACACGTGCCATGTGCTATGATTGGTGTTCTGGTTGCCAAATGGATTCATGCCATCACTACTAACGCCAAGCACGATGTTCCTTGGATCATTTGTGGAAAAATCAAATTCAGCATTTAATGCTCTCCACTGGCTAGCATCTGTGAGGTGTCTCAGCTTCGGATCATCTCTGTCATCAGGCTTCACCCTCTCCGCGTGCCAGCGCATAAGCTTTGCTTCCTTAGGATCTATGAAATACCGTTGTAGACGCGAAGTGATCGGAAAGTACCATACAACTTTCTATGGAGCTTTCTTTCCGGCCTTTTTATATCGTGAAGCATTGCACTTTGGACAGATGGTTTTTTCTGCATGCTCGTTCCGATATATGATGCAATCATTGATGCATGTGTGATATCTAATGTGTGGTAGATCAAGAGGGCACATGATTTTCTTTGCCTCCTCGACACTAGTAGGACACAGGCTTCCAGAGGGAAGAACCTTCTTTAGATACTTCAGAAGCTCATCTAGGCTTGCATCTGTCCATTTGTTTTTTGCCTTTGTCTTTAGAAGTTCTAGTGTGAAACTCAAGCGGGTCACCTTGGGATTGCAACCATCATACAAAGGAGTCATCGAGTCTACCTCCAGTTGCGCCAGTTTGGCCTCCTCTCTAGAAGCAGCTCTATCGCTAGTCATCTTCTTGCGAAGCTGGTCTTGAACACGCGGGTCCCACATGGCTGAACTTAGTAGCGATGAAGATGACGGCATGTCTGCGTCTTCTCCACCTTTAACTGCCTCTTCGCCATCGACATTTCCGAGGCCGTCTTCCTCTTCGGGCACATAATCGGTCATCTCTTCGTCTGGTGGCCCCATGTCGTTATTTACTAACCCGTCGACATCCTCATCATCATCATCATCTTCACTCATCCACCGAGCATGGCCATCCATGAAACCATGCATGAGCAGGTGCGCTTTGAATGTACCACCCTCAAAGGGGTCGAGCCTAACTATTCCTTTGCATTTTCGACATGACATACAACATCCCCTCAGTCTATTTTCATACATGTCGTCCATAGCGGATTGCCAGTATCTTTCCACCATCCTTCCATTGACCTTCCTGATCACCTGCGCGCGGAGCAAATATTATAACCATGTATGCATGCATGGTTCAAATTCATACAAAAATTCAGCAAGACCTTCCCTAAACATAGAAAATATTGAGTTCACCCGAAATTCACCAAAATGGAATTGAATCGACATTTCGGCAAAACGTAGGCAACTCATGTCACCCACATTATTCCATCAAATACACAATGTAGGCAACTCAAATTATGCCACACACAATTCGGTATATTCTCATATCGCCCACATATATATAGTTTCGGTCCTATCCACACAAACACCTTTTTTTGCTCACCTATGTGTCGAGAGGGATATCGAGCACCTTTCTTCTTAATTACCTAGTAGATCTAGATATATAGCTCTAACTATCTAGCTAGCTATGGAGAGAGAAAGAGAGAGCTAGGTAGAGAGTGGGAGGAGAGGGAGAGGAGAGGGAACTCATTAATGGAAGGGGTTGGTGGAGGGCAAAGAAGAGGGGGAGGGAGGGCATTAATGAAGGGGGTGGTGGAGGGGCAAAGAAGAGGGGGAGGGAGGGCTCTAATGGAGGGGTGGTGGAGGGGCAAAGAAGAGGGGGGGGGAGGGCTAGAGGGGCAGGAGGGGGAGCATTGAAAGGAACAAGCAACGTGCAAGGAAAGGGGGGAAAGGAAGGGCGAGGAAGAAGAGAGGGGAGGAAGAAGGGGGGAAAGGTGGTAGGTGGTTGGCGGCCATAGCAGTAGCGCGGGTCACCAATGCGTGCTACTGCTATGGGCGCCTGCAAAATATCTACGACTAGTGTTGCACTACCTATAGCACGGGCTAGGACACCATGCTACTGGTAAAATGTTACACATAGAAGAAATAGCAATAGCGTGTTTAGGTAAATAGGTGCCATAGATCCTAAACTAACAGTAGCGCCGGTTAGACAACCAGCGCTGCTAATATTTATTAATTAGGGGGTGTGGGGTGTTACACTTACCAGTAGCATGGTACTAGACAACAGCCGCTGCTACTAATGAATACCAGTAGCGCTCTTTCTAGCCAGTGCTACTACTAACTACTAGTAGCGTTGGGTCATAAACAAACGCTACTGGTAAACTTCTATCTATAAGCATTTTCTCAGTATTAGGTTCAATTATGGTGAACCAATTGCTAGTGATTTGAGTGCACTAGATTATCTTTATAAAGTTTTGCTTGAGATTCGTGAATCTAAAAATTGTGATGAAGAAATTTATGAAGTGATTCATGATAGATCCTTGAATGAAAAGCATGATTGCAATGATTTTACTATAAATTCTATTAACGTCAATTGTGCTAATGATATGCAAAACCCCAAGCTTGGGGATGCTAATTTTGCTATATCCACTACTTGTTGCAATGATCATGATTGGGGTGATAATGATTCTTATGAACTTGAAAATTTATTTAAACCTCATGATGAATATGATATCGATAATAAAGTTTGAAATGATATTGAAAGTGGGTTTGGAAAAGCGTCAACTTTTCATAAAAGTAATCCCACACATTTGGAGAGTGTTCAATCTTAAAATTTTTTTGATGAAAGTGGGTTTGGAGAGGTCGTGACTTTAGTTAATGTTAATCCCACTATTTTGGAAGAGTGTCAACTTTGCATGCATGCAAATCATGAAGAGACTATTTTATGTGATAGTTATATTGTTGAATTTGAATATGATCCTAGATGTAATTATTATGAGAGAGGAAAATATGGTCGTAGAAATTTTCATGTTACTAAATTAGCTCTCGTTATTTGGAGATCATCAATGTTTTATTCGTCTTATTTGCATATGATAAATGTTTCTTGTCTTGATAATTTGTTTGCTTATAAAATTCCTATGCATAGGAAGTATGTTAGACTTAAATGTGTTTGTCACATGTTTCATGATGCTCTCTTTGTGTTTCAATTATTATGTTTCGTGTGAGCATCGTTGACATCATTATGCCTAGCTAGGGGCGTAAAACGATAGCACTTGTTGGGAGGCAACCCAGTGAAAAAATTAGTTTTGTCTTTTTCTTTCTATTCATTAGTGTTTGCACAATTATGCTACTGTTATTATTGTGTTTTTGTGTTTTAGTTAATGTTTGTTCCAAGTAAAGCCTTTAGGATCTTTTTGGGTGATAGTTGTTTGATCTTGCTAAAAAACAGAAACTTATGCGCTCAAGAAAATAATTTTAGTAAATCACAGAAATGTGATTTTGATCTGAATATTTTACACAAGATTGATATACAAATTGCCCTGGATGTCCTACTTTTTTAGAATTTTTGGAGGTTCATAAGTATTCGAACAATTCAGATTGCTATAGACTGTTCTGTTTTCGACAGATTCTGTTTCCTTTCCGCTGTGTGCTTGTTTTGATGGCTCTATGATTTTCTTTGATGAATTTTTGCCATAGAAAAGTTGGAATACGGTAGATATAATGCAACAATAAAATATGAATTGTTTGCAACAGTACTTATAGTAGTGATTTATTTTCTTGTACTAACGGATCTCACGAAGGTTTTATTGGGTTTTGTCTGATTGAAGTTTTCAAGTTTTGGGTTATTAAACGATGGATGAAGGAATAAGGAATAAGAAGAGCCTGAGCTTGGGGATGCCCTCGCATCCCTAGCTCTTATCCAAAAGAGAGCAAGGAACTAAGCTTGGGGATACCTCGAGTGGCATCCCCTCTTTCTTCGGGGCATCCCCTCTTTCTTCTAACAACCATCGGTATTTTACTCGAAGCTATATTTTTATTCGTCGCATATTATGAGTTTTGCTTGGAGCGTCTTGTATGATATGAGTCTTTGCTTGTTTTGCTTTTTGTTTATGTCATCAATCCTTGTTGGACACACCTATTTGAGAGGACTAAAATTATCTAATGACTTGTTAGAATTGCTCTCTATGCTTCACTTAAATTTTAATGAGCTATGGACTTGCTCTAGTGCTTCACTTATATCTTTTTGAGCATGGTATGCTTTAGTATTTTTGAAGAAATGCTCTCTTGCTTCACTTATATTTATTTGAGAGTTTAGTATTTTTGAAGAAATGCTCTCTTGCTTCACTTACATTTATTTGAGAGTTAGTAAAATTTCAAAAAATTCTCTCTTGCTTCATTTAAATTATTTTGAGAGAAAGAAATATTATGCTCATGATCCTTACTTATATTTGTTTGAGCTTATCAAAAGCTACACATGAAAATTAGTCCCAAAGTGATAGATATCCAAGAAGGATATAATAAAAACTTTCATGAAGATTATTGGGCAAAATAAACTAGAATCCTTGTAATAGTTTTGAGATATGATGATGTGATATGTGAGTCATGTTGATAAGTAATTATGCTTTAGTAAGCATATTGGTGTTAAGGTTTGTGATTCCCTATGCAAGCACGAAAGTAAATAGTCATGCACTGAATTTACATCCTACTTGTGGTGCATTATTCGATGTTAATTATGCTTAATGCTCGCTTATGAGATTATTCGTTTCTTGGTTGGTCGCTTCCCAGTCTTTTGCTAGCCTTCATTTTGCACTAAGTATGATCTCTACTTGTGTATCCAAATCCTTTAAACTAGTTTTGCCACATGAGTCCACTATACCTACCTATATGCAGTATTCTTTTGCCGTTATAATCAAATTTGTATGTGCCATATCTAATTTTAAAAATAAACTTCTCTTCTGTGTGCTCGTACCTCTCGTGAGGCGGTGAGGGGTGGCCTATATTTTCCATGCTAAGATGTGTTATTCTCATGATGAGTGTTTATTCACTTGTCATTGCACGAGAGTCAAACGCCAACACGAAGCAACACAACGTCAAATGCTGGAGCGAGTCAAGATGTTGCCGTCCCTGCTCCACATGTTTGCCGGCAAACCATCATAGGAGACGGGATGTCAACGAACTTCGGTCCAAAGGACCAGCACGCCAACGAGAAAGCCGTCGCCGACAGGACCATCACCAGATCCTTACACCCCTATACAAGCTGCAGCACCACCTGGCGAAAACCAACGGAGTAACACAGCAACACTGGTTAATACTCCCTCTGTTCCTAAATTTGTCTTTCTAGAGATTTCAACACGTGAGTACATACCAAGCAAAATTAATGAATCTACACTCTAAAATATGTCTATATACATCCGTATGTGGTAATCCATTTGAAATCTCTAAAAAGATAAATATTTAGGAACGGAGGGAGTATACCTGAGGACCTTTTCGCCAAAAAAGAGGAATCCAGTGCATGGCTGCATGCTTGCATGTAGGGAAGACAATTGGGTGACTGAACAGACGAGCACCCTAGAAGAGAAGGAGAGATATCTCAACCGAGTAATATCATGCGTGAGTTGCCAGATAATTAGCAAAGAGATTGGTGAAATTTGGGGGCCCGATGTGGTCGCTCACCTCGCATGCCCTCATAGACGGCCCTGGATGCGCCACGATAGAAGGACTCACAGATTCGTTGACTGAACAGACGTGCTTGATGAACCAAAGGCAACAATTGTTGCAGCTTGAACTTGTGCATGCCTTGCCAAAAGAGTTCCCAATATCTCCCATTTCTATGAACAATTTATCAGATACGAACATTGAACCCAATAAGAGTCGCGTGAAGGACGCCTTCTCCCGCTATACACATCACCGTTTTACCGTGCAACCTTGAGAAAAAAGAACGGCCTCTCTGATAGAGTGATCACAACAATTGGACGGAAGGGCTTCGCTCTGATTGGGTCAAACTGATCCAGATAACACCTTCCCCAGGACCGTCCTCCCTTTCCCTTCTGAACGAAGCAAACTGCAAACCTCATCTCTTCCTCGCTCGCCTCCCGCACGCAACCTCCGCCGCCTCCGCCTCTCCCACGTAACCGGCCGGCACGAGCGTCGCCAGCAGGAGAGGAACTGGCTCCGCTCTCCCACATAGTTACACATACGTCGTCGTCTCGAGGGAGGAGTGGGTGCGAGGAGAAGGCGGCAGCGGCAGTTTCGATCTGTGCTCTGCCTTACGCGGGAGGCAGCGGATCGATCCGGCCGAACTGGCTGCCGGAAGGATGGGAGGAAGAAACCATCGTTGGTCGGCTGGGGGTCAGCAGGCCCAGATGCGCGCATTGTCTCCTTCTGCACCAGGTCTCTTTTTCCAACTCCTTCCTTTTGATTTTCTGGGTGTTATTTGGTCAAATTGGGGGTGGTTTTAGCTTCCCCTAATCCAGTGCGAACCAAGGCGCCCATCGCCTGTCGCCCATGCCCATCCTCCTCGGCTCGTTATCGTCTCTGTTAGGCAGGTGAGAGATCATGCTTCCTCTCCGGGTCTCTCCGCAATAAAATAAAATAATATTGGAGAGTCGCATGGTTTTCAGCGGAGTTGACTTGTAGCTCCGCATGCACTTTCCTAATTCATCCTACACGGCGCCATTGATTTCTGCTGGTTTTCTATAACTCCATCGGGAAAATGATTGCATAGTTCGTGGATGTGAATTTCCTGAACAAGTCTCACTGTTGGATTTAGCTGCAGCCTGCTTGGTTGGAAGGAAATGAAATAGGCACAACACATGAAATCATTAACTGGTGTGTTTGTGAGAAAGCACGCAATCGCATTATCTTTTGTTTGGCTGCATGTAGTCTCACTAAAAGAGAAGAAATGATTGTTCATTACGTTCACTGGTTGTAATAACAAGTACCACGTACTCACTTCTGTTTCTTAATGTAGCCTCCAATGATCAGCACCCTTCGTTCTGCTTCATATGTATCCTAGGAGGTTGCATATGGAGCTAGGCTGAAGTTTGATTCGTTTCTTGGTTGGAAACAAATCAGTTATACCATGCTGATTATGAGATTAAATAAATAGCCAGGCTGAGGTCTCACCGGCCAGCCTGTCAATTTGTTTGTTTTGTTAGGCTGATACGGACAATAACAAACAAAAAGACACCGGAATAGGTGATAGATCACACCACCTCTTCATCTCTTCTGCATATTTCACTCTTGATGCATTTCTGCATGTTCATTTGCTATTTTGCTCCAGGTTAGTTGCAACAACTTCAGGCTGATCTTTGTTTACGCATTTTCTGTATTCCTGTCTTGAGCTGCCTATCTATACATCTAGGATATTCTATATAGCCATAATAGATTTTCTTGTGACTACCTATGTACCAATTTTGTGTCTACATAGAGCTTGCTGTCTGATATAACCTTAATGTTACTGTATTGCATGCTAATGTTTGCACACAGGGCAAACAATTGCTATTAGGAAGGTTCTTCGGGATAAGCAGTACAAGAACCGCGAGCTTAATGTCGTAGCTCTGAAGCATTGTTTCTTTTCTACAACTGAGAAGGATGAAATTTTGCTGAACTTGGTCTCGAGTATGTACATCCCATTACCGCACTACCTCCTTAAGTCTTGAGTGGTGGCGCTGTCGTAATCTTTGCAAATACTCTGATGACCAGGTGGTGATCGATGGCTCATGGCTCTCCCTAGTGGTTTGGTAGCGGGACGGAATAGGGCGGTGGAGGTGAGGCAGCAGAGAGCGGGTGCTGGCCATGCTCGCCAGGCCATCCGCGATGCATCGAATATGTTAGCAGGTTTGCACTGCGCTCATGATGATCATATGTTTGTTAAAATGCATTTCCTTCTCAGTTTTTATGTTTAATTTTTTGAGCTGTAGTTAATATATAAATTTATAAACTGAGATGTGGAGATCGCAATATTGATCTAAGTTCAGTTCAGTCTATTACGTGATCTGAGTTTGTTATCCATGATTTCCCTCATTTCTTTGTTATGGGCCTTATGGCACATGTTCATTAATTGATTATAGTCTACTTCAGGTTTTTTTTTGTGCATTTAGTTCTAGGTTGTTCTGATCTGAGCAAGTGGCGCCTAGCTTTTCATTGATTTCTTAGAATTGTTCATTATCTCGAGCCATACCTGATACTGAATCTGAACGTTTCCATCTCCGGTACCATGGCACGACATTGTGGCAGTATCTTGCGGAAGAAGAAGAGGACGACAATGGCTTACAGATGAAGATGACAGTGCCAACTTGCAGTGTAACAGGCTCACAATGCCGCCATGGATACTCTCCCGCACTAGCTATTCAGGTATACTAGATCGTCGCCGGCGCGCGTTGCTGCGCCCGTCAATTTTGACATTATAATATTAGTGATTGATGATTATATCTAAATGTACTAATTTAATCATCATATAATCACACATTATATTTAACATGCTCACACCTATGAATTGTGTTGTTTGACCCGAAATTTAACTGACGGTGTGTGCGTTTGTGCATGTTTATTTTTTCACGAGCATGTTAGTTATTGGTGGAACAAATATTTTAAGTTGATTATTATGCCCCTAGGAATGTGTTAGATGTTAAGAAGGTTGGCAATAGTATGATTTTGTATAAGAATACTCCCTTCTTTTGGGTTTATTGGGCGCTCTTTACTTCATTGACAATATATTTGTATACTTTCAACCATTCCTGCATTAAGCATTTTCTAAAGATCAGACGTTACACTTATACTATTGTACAACACATCAAGATTCAGACCATAACATAATGAACCTACACTGATTTTAATTGAATAGAAATTGAGGAATACGAGCATCCATATTGTGCAAATTACAGGCCGCTAACATTTTAATTTTATCCAAACTGATTCAACTTACTGCAATAGAACAATGGCACTAACATTTCATTTTCTATATAGAAGCAATTCAACTTACTGGCACTAATTAACCTTAGTAAAATTAACCGATCCATTCATACAATCAGTTTCCCCCCGAAGGCAAAGTAATAATGTGTGCAACCCAAGAGGGGACTTAACACTATTTATCAAACAAAGCTTAGAGGAGTCAAACTCATCTCATAGCTCTAGCAGAATGCGTCATGCACAACCAAACAACATCTTGAAGTCAAGTAGCTGCAGTAGCTTCTGATTTACCTGCTCGGACTTTAGCATCCACGCCACGAAAATATACTTAACAGGTCAACAATTTTTGGGGTACACATCATGTTCATCCTACACGGATGCGGTCATAGGTACTGCTCATTTGTTAGACTCAAGTCTGGTCAGCAACTGCCACATGTATTCCATTGTGTTCGCTGCAATAATAGAAATAGCATGAATTCTTAAAAGGCAAAATTGCAAGCTTTGCATTAACTGTAAAGTTGACTATCAAATAGAACAAGGACAAAGTACAAAGACTGAGATAATGTACAGGTTCAGCTTCTCAATCGAATTCACTCCATACAGAGAGATGTGCTCCTGTAGCTAACATTCATTCTACATAAGGCCCCATTTAGTATATCTGATCAAATGGCCAGAGCTAATGAACTCGACACCTACTGAAATTCTGCTCCACCACCTACTCAATTTCCACTCCACCTGCTCCCATTTAGTCCTCTCCTCTGTCCATAATTACAATCTTCTCTCTATGTTCCTGACATGAACAATATGCTACATAAATATTTGGTGTATCATAAAATGGACTACATCTGCTTGTAGTCTCACATGTTTCAATTTTTTTTACAATATGCTGATGCAGCCCTACACGATAAATTGCATTCTTGTACTACTTCTCTATCCCCAACTTCTAACTTGTCTTTGTTATGTTCACATAAATGATTTCATGACGCCATCCTAATCTAGAGTACATATTTTGTTGTAATACGTAAAGCTGATAAGAATAGAGATTACCCTGAAGCCAATTGATGTTTGACCTAAACTGAAGCAATATCTTGAAAAAAGAAATCAAGCATCAACAACACAATAGTGAATTCTATTGACAAATAAAGTGTTCATTGTACCCTCATGTACAAGGCTTTACCTGATTGGTGGGTATTTTAGATGTCCCAATCTGACTGAGGGGTGGATTTTGGTCACCTAAGCTTTGTGCAATATCTTCTCACCAGCGTGAAACAACAGTCACCACCTGCACGGAATAGGAATGATAAGATATTAACATGGGTGGAAGAAGGGATAGTACAGGAAAGGGGCAAAACAAAGACAGAGGCCGACCTAGCCAAGAACTGTGCTACCAGGGCAAGACAGTGATTCAGTAGAAAAGGAGCAAGGACGTTCATTGAGAGGGACAAGCGAGGGAGCTTATATTATACAGTACAACACAAGTTGGAAAGTAGAAAGACACACACCTTCATTAATCGCCGTCAACGACCGGCATATATCATCCACCATGAACGACTCTAGAAGCTGAAGATTAATTGCCTTCTTCAAATCCCAAAGGACCACACGCATCAGATGGATCCCCTCGTAGATAGATCGCGTGCGTCGGGTGTATCCAAGGATCCGCTCGTCGCCTGCATCGCGCTCGGCTGGATCGAGCCAGTCAACCCCGTCAACCTTCCATCTGGCAGCGATCAAACGCATTTTCTTCGGGAGGTTACCTGTCCAAAAGCCATTTCAGATGAACTGTTGAGAAAAAAACTTGACAGTAGGAAGCTCCAGAATCTACTCAAATCAGTCGACCAAGATCACCTGTACGACATGAGAGGATATGAGGATATTTTCTTTCAGAGGATATGAGGACAATGTAATTTTTTCATGCAATTTACAAGAAAGATACCTGAGCATGATGCTGAATAAGATGTTGATGCCGAGTGTAGAGGGTGTGGAAAGACTCGCAGGGGTGAAGCATTATATAGTAGCACTGACCATAGGAAACGATTGTAACATTACCAGGCATGAATAGGCCATGATTGCGAGATTCAAGAGAGAGCAAAGCTGTTTCATGCAGACGAGGCATCTGCCATTATCGCCCTCATCCCCAACTTTCTATAGCCGCATCATGCGCCTCGTCGCTTGAGCTCTCAACTGCATCGGCAGGACTCGGACCGCATCGCCCGCCTCATCGCTTCAGCTCTGAACTGCATCGTCTGTACCCGGATCCTGCTCCTCCGGTTGATCCCAGCGCACGGATGTACTTGCCTCGGTCCATCATGCACCTCAGGTGGACCGAATCGACCGAAGCGGCGGCTCGTCTGTGCAGCTCAAATCTGGACCGGATGAATTGGATCCTTTGAGCGCCTGAAATCCGGACTCGATGGATTCGACCGCATCTCCACTCGGGATGAATTGCCTTCTCTCTGCTCCTACAACCCGGGGTGGATGGATTCGGTGCGGTCGCTCCCACTGTGCCTGGAATCGAGACTTTTTTTTTCACGCAACCGAATCGGGAGTGGAGGACGCGCTCGCAAGCCTAGTACTGGAGTCCTTTTGCGCTGGAATGGGCCTGGCGGCTGTCCGAAGGCCCAGTGCACCACAGGCCTTCGTTTCGGCCTCTGGAGCAGCAGCCCACAAGACAGTTGGGCCAGATTAAACAGAATGCGGGTTAGATTGTGTTACCACGAGATCTGACGGCCATAATCTCTCAGATCGCGAAATTGGACGGTCTAAAACTCAAATCGCTGTGAGGGCTGGGTTTAGGCTCAGTTTTACCGTCCTTAATTTATTTTCTCCATCTGAAATTCTATAGAATTATGGGCTGCAGCTGCATACGACAGAAATTATTGCGAAGGAGAAAATGCTTGCATGATAGATAATGTAACTTTTATTGTTGGAACTTAACTGTGATAGTGTATTATTAAGAAATAAGTTAGTATATTATTAAAAGAATGTTCAGGTTAGGAAGTACATATTTGTCTATTCATACAGCAACAAGCATAATCTCATATTGTTTTATATCCTGGATTCTGACCAACTGATCACACTGGCCTGATTACAACTATTGGGTGGTCAAACTGAATTGGTAGAGTTGTAGCACAAAGGACGGGCGGTATATTTCTGTCTAATGCAGCTGCAAGGTGAGTGTATAAACTTCAGTGATTGTGCATAACAAAAGCCATTGGGAGGGGAAGAACATATTGAGTTGTACGCAAATATTTCTAAAAACTCAAGATCCATATGCTTTTAGACTTCCAGGCATGCATAAGAATACACACTTGATTAATTTAGTGTGAAGAGATCACTGTCCATGTGTTACTTAGATTAGCTTTGCTGCTGTGAGGCAATAGAGTTCTGAGGCCCACTGGTTCATTAAAGAGGTATTTTTTTTCTTCTTCTTATGCTCTCATTGTTCTTCTGTTTTGTGCTTTAATATTGTTCTTGTGTTTCTGCTTAATCTAAGGTTGTCAACAATCAACTGTTTGCTATTTGTAGGATTTTATTGTAAACTTGGAAATCCATTGGCAAATAGCGCTATTTGTCGGATACTGGTTGTATTGTCCCCCCCCCCCCCCCCCCCCCGTTGGTCTGGACATGCCTTTGGATTCCAAGTAGAAAGATGATTTTGTTTTTTCTATCTTAGTAATAAAAATGAAAGGTTAATACCATTGTGTTCTCTGAATATTGCTACGGCTGATATGCTACTTGATTAAATAACTTGTGGTTTTCTTAAACTAGCAACATTTCTAATTTTCTCTTTTTGGGAGGATAACAGTAATTTGCGTGGTCTTAACATCTGTAATTTGGTGAGGACTTTCCATTCATTGGATATTAAGATGTCCAGTTGTTGATATTCGGAAAATCTGCTCATCTTTTCTTTTGTTAGTCTCGCCATGAAGGAAAGGTATGGAATTGCGTCATGCTGCTAACTTTGCTTTTTTCACTATGGAGTTGAGGCCCTTACTCTTAGCTACATATACTAACTGAGGTTCGGTTCAATTACTCGATTCAAAGATTCAAATATATGTTCCGTGCATTCAATTCTTGCTGTTCTCAGTAGAAATTGATTCTGCTCTTATCTTCTTTTCATGGTTTTATCTTTTGATGTTCGCAAACTACTAGCAACAATAAAGCAAGACATTTGTCGATGGTGGTCGGACCCTTCCCCGGACCCTGCGCAAGCGGGAGCTATGTGCACCGAGCTGCCCTTTTATTTGTCGATGGTGGAAAGAAGGTTAGCATATCTGAGTTCTTGGTGTTCAGTATGATAAAGGTCAACATGTTTCTTTTTCTTTTTATCGTCGTCATTTTAGTTCATTCATGTGATCTTTCATGCTCTAAATAGTCTTTTGGTACTAGCAGCAATATCATATTGTGTCTCTGAAAAAATCTTTCAGCAACGATTGTGTCCTCGCAATTGCGAAGTCTGAGATTGAACTACTGAAATTCAGGGTCCCTATCTTTTTGAAACAACACATACACCGGCCGCAGAGCCGGTCTCTCGCATAGGCAACGATCGCTCTCACGAACACTACTGCTAGATAATCAGAGTAGTATCAGAAGCTCCATTGCTGGATCAAGGCTCGCCAAACCCACAGTTGGATGACACTGGTGGACGCAAGACGTGATGCATCTATGGTTATTTTAGAAAACAAACACTATATGAGGGGCCATTTCATCTCGCAATGGACTTTAAGATGGGGATTCATTTGTGATGTCATGGTACTGATACACTCGAATTATTCAGAAAACTATACAGTATACTATTTATGGTAACGTCCATCAGCTGATCACAGAGATCTTTGAGAATCAACCCTGGCCTCTTCAGGATTTAACCTCTGAATTATTTTTTGAATGAGATGTAGTTTTTGTAGCCAAGATATGCATGATACGCATGCCAAAGTCTCATGACCAGTTTATTTGTTATGTAATTTAGCTTAATAATACCTCCTGATATATATTTTTTCACTATCTTTTTTGTCTGGTTATTGTGAATGAGTAGAATGAACAAGCCTAGGATTAAAGTTCACACACAGGGTAAGCTTCTCACTTGAGTTTGCATGTATTACACCCTTAACCAAAAAGGCACGGGCTGAAATGCTCCCGCAATTAAAGGGCGCACAGCTCTGCCTCAAGAGGCGCGCCAGGGCGCGCCCCATCCACTAGTTCAAAGACAATATGTAGCCATGTTCTGTCTAGTTGTGAAGACGGAACGCATGATTATAGATTGGTAGGCAGGTTAGCGACACGCCAAAAGGAGGAAGATATATATAGGCATGTTTGATTATAAGGCACCATAAATGAGCAGGCACTGTATCTGAAATAAAATGGCTGCCTTGATGACCTGGTGGTAGGTATATAAGCAAAGTTAGGGTTAGGACAAGCATCATCAAATGCCAGCCACAACAGAGAACATCAAATGATGAAAACTACTACCTCTGATCCCTATTAATTGATGCAGATGTAATACAAAGTGAGTACAACTTTGTACTAGATTAGGATCAATTAATAAGGATCAGAGCGAGAATATATGATGAGAACAGAAATATCATGCCACAATTCTCACCCATGTTTACATTGGAAACTTTTGTGCAAATATTTGGTTAATTACCTTTTTTCAGTATACTGTTATGCACATCATTTTGAACTAGTATCTCCAGGAAGAGTCCATTACCCTCTTGATCCCCAAGTATTACGCAACAAAGCGGGCATAATGCCATGCTAAAACTGCACCAATACCAATTAAGACTAACATTCGTTGTCTCCCAACATCACCCTTGCACTCTATGTGAGCATTATTCAGTGACAGGCAGGATAGCATCGATCATTTTCTACTTCCACGTACTTAAACTAACACAGTCTTCAAGGAATGTCATCATTATCCTCTTTTGCATCATGAAGTTCTGGTACCTAACTCCATCCTTGAGAAGAAGCATCCAGGTTCCGGCACGGAGAGGTGTCGTTTTGTCTCCTACCTTTTACACGTGACCTCGTGGTCATCATTGTTGGTCCTTGCTGTCCACAGGCAAGATCAGCGCTACGTCTCCCAGTGCGAAAGGGAAGGCAACCTTCTCTAGTAAGTTTGATGTGTTTGGTGGATTGGCATCCATTGGTTTCCCTAGAAGTTGCAGGTTTCGGTCTGTGGTCTCGGGTGGTTATTGTTGGGATGACTTTTCTTTTGTTGTTCCTCGACGTTGACTTCATGGTGATTTAGTTACTTGCTCGGTGATTGTCTTCTTTTGACCTGCTTGTAAGAAGATTTCCTCATCACCATATATTGTTACAGCCATTATTTACTCTATATTTAAAGTGTGGGGAAAGCCTGTTCGAGTGAGATTAATAGTTACATGCACTGTCTACCACTCTCACACTTTCAAGAGGAAGAAAGCATGATGGAGAGATAGAATAGGGGAGGTGTTGTAAAAAAAAGGGCCTATACAAGGAGGTATACAACAAGGTCGAGCGAATTATCCCAATAGTATAACTATATTTGCAACGTCCCTCCCGAGACTCACTAGGCACGCCGTCATCCCATGGAGAAGTAATGAACACTCCACAAAATTCCCACACTTATGAGTCACCAAACTATGCATCTTCCCCTCTATATATATATCACTCCAGTATTCACCAAACTATGTTCATCCATCCACCGTTTTTAACTAGTGAGTCTGTAATCCGCTATATGCAATCCCATAAGATACACCGCAACCACAAAAATAGAGTACACCATGATAAATGAACCAGAGAGATATGTACGGACATAATATGAGAACTGCAGACATCAGGACATTAGCAAACACTTTCTGAGGTCATCTATCCACATGTTGGGTGCTATGTGCCTTTTAGACAAAGCAAAACCGGTGGCACCAATAAGCTCCGGCCAGAAGCAGCCGTTGTATCTGCTAGCTATGGCAAGAAAGTTAGAGCCGAGTTGCAACCGTTTTGTAGTTGTGCTGTACCAGTGATGATGGCTTGCGCAGCAACATGCTAAATCACTAGAATGACCTCTAGTTTTCAAGATTTGGCTTAAGTGTGTATTGTACCGTTGTAACTCTGAATGAATCGACCAGAGTTGTTTTTGCTGCAGACAACTAGTTCTTTTTTAGCAAACTTAAACTCCACGCAGAGTATATGAAAGAGTGGAATTGCACCGAACATTACAACCCATCCATCAAATAAATCACAAAATAAAATAAAATTACACAGCAGCTTATCTTAACACTGTACATACCAACAATGGAATTGCGCGTCCCTTGAATCGTCATGGGGGGTCAAGTTGCTCGATCAGCTCTCTTCGTGTCTGCCCGGATCCGACTCTCCATGTACCTATCTGTCACAACGAGATTAAGGGCCTGTTTGGTTCCAATAAGTCACCTGACTTATAAGTCAGGTGACTTAAAAGCAGTGACTTATAAGTCATGCCTGTTTGGTTGTCACCTGACACTTCTTCCCACACCAATCCACATCATGCAGGTGATGGGACCCACGCAAAAGGGAATGACTTATAAGTTTTAAGTTGGGGTGGAGCAACTTATGACTTATAAGTTAGGGTCACTTATAAGTCGGGTCTGTTTGGTAAAATAAGTCACTTTTTTCACTTTTCGACTTATAAGTTGGTGACTTATTTGGAACCAAACAGGCCCTAAAAAAGAAAACACCGAAGAGCGCGCCGGTGGTCAGACGGTTTTGTGTGTCGAGCCACTTGGCCTCCATTTACCTGTGCTTCCTCCACGGCGCAATGTGCATGCTTCTCTCCCAGGTGCACCGCTTCATAGAGGCGCACATGGTCGCGCCCATGGCCTACAGCTTCACCGACATGCTGATTAACACTTCCACGAGGGCAGCCACTAGCGCGCCATACCAGGCGCTAACGCGTACCATATAACAATCTCGGCCCGCAAGCTTGGCTCCACCACCACCCGCATTGTCTTGCCTCTTCTCATCAGACCACCACATCCACGTAGCTGTGCTGTCCCACGGGGAACTCAGGCGACCCTGACCACGTAGGCCGGCAGACGGCACTGTCATACTCGCCATCTCGTAGCGGCCCCGCGACCAACTGGAGCGTGCACCCACGGCAGGGCCATCTCCAGGAATTTGGGGGCCCGGGACGAAATACAAAATGGGGTCCTAAAATTTTAAAATTCGTATAGCTAAAGAAAGTATCCAAGGAATATCTCATATTGCAGTGGTCAAATAACACCTCCTAGCTATCCAAGGAAAACCTCATGCCAAAGCATATATATAAATTTGGTCGACCGCATAATATACGTAGAACTGAAACTCGAAACAATCCAGCCAAATAGATTAAACAAGACAAAGAAATACAAATAATAATAAGGGTACAAAATAATACCAAGTCAATAGTTTACTTCATCCATCCCCCCCCCCCCCCCCAATATGTGTAGAAACTCCTGTTGTTGCATGTCGCCAACGAAAATATGTCTTCATCTTATTTTACTGTACCATGAAATAAAATTGATATAAAAATGCATCAATTCGGGTTTCATCCATACAAACACACATCTTTTTAGTTCTAAATTCCTTAGTAGTTAATCGTTCAAAGACATCAGTTTATAAATCAACACATACAGCATGTCATCAGTTCAAACTTCCAATGCATCTTCCACTATTGTTGCTTGCCTCTCTCGGTCCAAGAAATCAGTAAATTACTCATTCATGAGTGGCTGAGGCGACGAGAAGCACCTGTGTTTCTCTAGGGGCATCTTCAGTGTAGCGGAGAAGAGGCCAGCGCCCGGCGACCAGGTGGAGGACGGGAATCAGTGCCGCTAGTGCAAGCACAGATCAGCTAGTAGGTGGAGCGACCGCCGGTGGCAATCTGCAGCAGACCAACACTGGTCGATTCATTGTACAGGGGCATGGGAGATCGCGAGAGAGGCAGCGCACGTGCGGGGGGGGGGGGGGGGGGGGTGGATCATGTTTGCTTCGTTCTTTTCTTCAATCTGGGGCCACACAATTTTGGCGGCCCTGCCAAATCGACGGGCCTAACCCCCGGCATCCACCACCGGCCGTCATTCGGGTTGTGCATCCATGACCATCGTTGTGACCACGAGTGGCGCGACAAGCTTGACCCGGCCGCTGCCCTGCCTACCGGCGCCTCTTAGGAGCGAAAAAATGTATCCTCCTCGCAGACTCAGCTGAGTATATTTAGGGATCGAGGCGTGAGCAGGGTTTTGTTTACCTCTCAAAATTTCAAGTTTTACCATGCTTACGACATATTTCGGCCCCCCTCGGTAAATGGTCATTTCGAGTAAAAAATGAATTTTTTGAATTTATTGAATTTAAACGCTCAAGGTATAGTAAAGTATGGCAGCAGGTCACAGCACTCGCGTAGACGATGTTCACCTGAGCTAGTAGATCTTTTATGATAAATATATGTTCAAGTGCTAGTTATATCTATTTTGAAAGAATTTGAATTCAAAATTGAATGGTAAATTTTTTCAAAATTTCGTGGTAACTGTTTACCGGTCCCCCTCGGTAAAAGTGCCCCATTTGCTAGCCAAAACCTTGGGTGTGAGGAGGATAAATTATCCTCCTCGAAGCTTGCAAGGGATCAGTTAGGTGCACTTTAGTTAAGGATAACTGAATTTATACTCCTCTCAAGTTCTTTCGAGGATGGGTTTGTAGAGATGCCCTGAGAAGTCCTCTCTTCTGTTTTCTGATACAAGTATACAACAATACAAACTAGTTCATAACATAGAGGAATGCTCTGCAATGGAATCAGAGAACTAGGCTGAATCACCGCAAATACAACTCCAATCAGATGGGGGTACTGTACTAGCCAGCACTGCGGGTCTCGTCGGTGACATATCTCTGGGTAACAAATTTATTTGTGAATCCAAAGGCCAATTTAGTCATCCTGAAAATAAGAAATTTATTTGTGACATGATAAAAGTAAGAGATCACTAGTAGAAAACAGGGCTTACGTTCGGGCTAGATAAGCCCATTAGTCCCAGTTCAGTCACGAACCGGGACCCATGGGCATATTGGTCCCGATTCGTGAGGCCAGGGGGCCTGCCGGGGCATTGGTCCCGGTTCATCTGGCCTCTTTGGTCCCGGTTGGTGGGGGGAACCGGGACCAATGAGCCTCGCTCCTGGCCCACCACCATTGGTCCTGGTTGGTGGCTTCAACCGGGACCAAAGGCTTAATAAGTAGGAACAAAATAAAATAAATAAGTAGAAACAAAATAAACTTTAATAAATAAGTAGAAACAAAATAAACTTTAATAAATTAAAATAAATAAAATTTAATAAAATAAGTAAAAATAGCAACAGTAAGTAGAAGCAAAATAAAATAAATAAAGCAAAAAAAGAATTTTCATAAAATAAATAAAAGAGCAAAAAAGAAAAGAAAATCAATAAGTAAAAACAAAATAAACTTTAATAAATAAGTAGAAACAAAATAAACTTTAATAAATAAATAGAAACAAAATAAACTTTAATAAATAAGTAGGAACAAAATAAAATTTAATAAATAACTAGAAAAAATAAAATTTAATAAATAAGTAGAAACAAAATAAACTTTAATAAACAAGTAGAAACAAAATAAATTTTAATAAATAAGTAGAAACAAAATAAACTTTAATAAAATAAATAAAAATAGCAACAGTAAGTAGAAACAAAATAAAATCAATAAAGCAAAAAATAAAAGAAAAAAAATAAAAAAAATGCCACCTATTAGGCCACAACAGCCTGAATACGACTAGAAACCCAACCATGGGCCAGGATTCAGGCCCGCAGAAGGCCCAGTAGGCCCACAAGCAACATAGTGTGTTATTAGGCTCAGTAAGCCTGCATTTGAGAGGAGCTCGAGAGGGCAGCCGCAGTGGGGCTCATATACCACTCCGAGCTCCTCTCAACTAGCGAGGTGGGACTAATCATTTCGCCGTGGGGCAGCAAAAGTTGTTGGTGGCACAAACCGGACTACAGGGGTGCATTGGTCCCAGTTGGTGGCACCAACCGGAACCAAAGCACCCCTTTAGTTCCGGTTGGTGCCACCAACCAGGTCCAAAGGCCCCTGCTTCGCGCCCTTTGGGCTGCTGAAAAAAGGGATTTGGTCCCGGTTGGTGGCACCAACCGGGACTAAAGGGGGGCATTGGTTCCGGTTGGTGCCACCAACTGGGACCAATGATCTTGGTATATAAGCATCACTTATCCAAATTTTCAGTTTTCATCTCATCCCCCTCCCCCCCCCCCCCCGCCGTTGCCGTAGCCCGCGCCCGCCGTCGCCCGCGCCCGTCGTCGCCGTCGCCCGCGCCCATTGTCGCCCCGTCCCCGTGCCGCCCCGTCGCCGTCACCTCCCCGACCTCGCCCCGACGCCGTCGCCGCCCCGATGCCATCACAGCCCCGTGCCGACCCGCGCCAACGCTGCCCCGACGGCGTCGCCGCGTCGCACCGCTCCACGGTCCGACGGCCTTCCGATTTTTTTTCATATGATGTTGTTGATATATTGTTGTTTTTTCATATGATGTTTTTTTGTGCATATGATGTTTTTTTCATATGATGTTTTTTCTCATATATGTATTTTTGATTTAGGTTGTTAATTAGTAGATATCGATTTTAGGTTAGTGCATTTTAGGTTAGTGTAGAGGAAAAAGTAAAATAAGGAAATGGAAGAAAAGGGGAAGAAGGAAGAAGAAGAAAAAGGAGTGGAAAAAGGAAAATAAGAAGAGGAAGAAAGGAGGAGAAGAGGAGAAATAAATAAGAAGAGAAAAAAAAGAAAAAAAAAGGAGAAGAAGAGAGGAATAGAAGAGAAGAAGAAAAAAAAACATCATATGCACAAAAAAACATCATATGCACCAAAAAAACATCATATGAAAAAACAACAATATATCAACAACATCATATGAAAAAAAACATCATATCGTTTTTCATATGATGTTTTTCTATTCCTTTCTTCTTCTCCTCTTTTTTCCTTCTTTTTTTCTTCGATCTTGTCCTCTCTCTATTCCTTTCTTCTTCTCCTCTTTTTTTCTTATTCTTCTTATTATTATTTTTTATCGAGTATATCGTTGTCGATATACCACCTCCCCGATAACTTCTACATGAGGGGGTGGGGGTCGATATACCCCCTCCCCAATAACTTCGACACGAGGAGGGTGGAGGTGGTCGAGGGGTCGGGGGTTCGAGGGTCGTCGAGGGGTCGAGGGTTCGAGGGTTCTAGGGTTCTAGGGTCAAGGGTTCGAGGGTTCTATGGTCGAGGGTTCGAGGGTCAAGGGTCGAGGGTTCTAGGGTTCTATAGAGTCGATGGTTCTATGGTCGAGGGTTCGAGGGTCGAGGGTCGAGGGTTTGAGGGTCGTCGAGGGGCCGAGGGTCGTCGAGGTGTTGAGGGTTCGAGGGTCGAGGATCGCCGAGGGGTCGAGAGGTTGCCTAGTGTCAAAGTATTGAAGAAATCCATGGCTTCATCATTAGCCAGAAGTAACCGTGGCATGATGGTACGAAGTTCTTCAATGTTATTCTGGAACGGAGTCCCGGATAGGATAATCTGCCTTTTGGTACAAATTTTAGCAAAGGCCTTCCAAATAGCGATATTCGGAAGGCTTTTGCTGTACTTTGTACCAAAAAGCGAATTATCCTATCTGGGATTCCGTTCCAGAATAACTTTGGAGAGCTTTGTACCATCATGCGCCTGTTACTTTCGCCTAATGATGAAGACATGGTTTTGTTGAATTCTTTGACACTAGACCCTAGAAGCACTGCCGAGGCCACCGAAATTTACCAAGTTAAAAGAGCATTGTCGTCGAAGCCACCCCGAACCCTTTAAGCATAGCCGAGGCCACCCCAAACCCTAGAGAACGTCGAGGCCATTAACAAATATAATTCCTTGTTGTCATTAGCTATAGCTATGTCTACGTTTTCCACTAATATATCCATCTGTCATGTTTGTATAATAATTGTCATGTTGTAATACTTGCAAAAACTATGGAGCACGGTCGAGACGAGGAAGCAGAACGGGTGTTGGAGGACATAATCATAGCCGGAGGTGATGTCATGTCGTATCTCAATGAAACCAATGGTCTGTCATAATCACAGCTGGCTATGGTTATCGAACAACGGAGGAGGAAGGACATGATTATGATGGCTCCGGTGACCAAATGTCGGTGCAAGAAGGAGATCGTGATGATGGCTCCGGTGATCGAATAGAGTCCGGCCAAGTATATATATTAATTAAGCCTGTGCTGACTAGCTAATTGATGCATTCGTTGTTTTGGTATCTACACATATGAACTCTCGCCTTTATTCTTTTTTCTAGACCTCTGGATCGAGCACAACTTCGGTAAAGAGACGAGGCCCAAAGAAATAGTTGCGCTCGGATGAAAGGTTTACGATCACAGCAATCGCGCGCGATGGCCAACCGATTGAACCCCTCCGGACCAAGGACGCATTTACTGCTCAGTGCGGGGTTCTTGTTAGGGACATGATCCCGATCAGCATCGAGCTATGGAATCAGCCTAAGGATGAAGAGCTTCAAGATTCTTTTGTCGAAGATAAACATAAAGAGGATCTTTGAAAGGGCTGAAGGTAAATTTCACCCTACCGGAAGAGGAGGATCCGGAGAATCCAGTTATGGAGCCATTGATCAAGTCTTTTTCTTTCAAGAAGATGGCAGATCTATTCAGGACGTGGAAGAATGACCTGAAAGCAAAGTTTGTCAACAAAGAAAAGACACCAGAATTCATCGACCGATTTGAGAAGCTCAGAGATCAATGGGACGCATTTGTGGCCAACAAGACATCGGAGAGGAGTAAGAAGATGTCAGCGACAAACAAGATAAATGCTGCGAAGAAGGAGCATCACCATCGCACGGGGTCAAGTGGCTACCTCAAAGCCCGGCGGTTGTGGGCCAAGGCTGAGAACGACCTGCTTGATAAAGGGGTCGAACCAGAGACATTGAACTAGCCAGACCGTTGCCGGACTTGGTTCTTTGGGGTTGGCGAAACCTTGGACCCTGTAACAGGGAAGTGCATTTGGACAAGGGAGCAACTGTGAATACCCCTCAGGAAGCTTCAGGACTATATCGCGCAGCGCAGGAAGGGACGTTCGTTCCAAACAGAGAGAAAGACGAGCTCACAATGGCCCTCGGGAATCCTGAGCATGCTGGACGGACACGAGGCACGCCAGGCTCTGTTCCGTGGAAGGCTGGGTTTCCGGACGCAGGCGTTACAAATGCCAAGAGAGGAGGAGGAAAGTGGATCAGAGCGAACTGCAGAAGCTGCACGCAAGGGTACAAAAGCTAGAGGAACGAGATGAAGTTCGAAGCAAGCGACCTGCCAGAGCTACCCCCGAAGCTACCCTGCCATCTCAGCGGAGAAGCAGCATGGCTTCCACCGAGCTGCTTCAGCTGGAGCCTGTCTTCACGGCTCCTGCTAGCTACCCCGTGGATGCTATCACAGAATCTCAACATTGCCACCTTATGACACAACAGCAAAACTACAAAGTCAAGGCGGCTGTCGGCTCTGTTCGACCTCCTGAACCCGGCGCAACTTTTCACTGCCATCCAATTCCATAAGGATATGCTAGGGTGATGGTGGACGAAATAACAGAGGGATTTCAGGAGCTCGTCCTTGACCACCCTACCGGTGAAGGGGAGACTCAGCTGGATTCTGCTCTAAAGACTCCATGCCTATGGCGGAAGCAGCTCATCAACCTTCCGAACTGGACGCCACCGCCTCCTCCTCCTCCTCCGGCAAGTCAGGGCACTCCGCCTCCTCCTCCGCCTGCTCCTCCGGTGAGTGATCAGGGCACTCCGCCTCCTTCTCCGGCGCGTGGCAGCACTCCGGCTGCTTCTCCTCCTGCGCCGGCGCGCCCGACCATCCAGCCTCCTCCTTCTCCGCCTCATCAGCAACGGCGAAAGAGACCCACCGCCGCTCCAGCTGCTCCGACGCATCGTAGTCATTCTCCTCCGCTTCGTATGCAACAAAAGAAGATAGCCGCAGCCGCTCGGCCTGCTCCGGGGTCTAGCAGTACAGCCAGAGGCGGGAGGCAATACAGAGTTGAGCCATCTCTCAAGACTCCAGAGAAGTTACCATACGAGATGACCAAACAGGAAAACGAGGAGATCTTTCCAGCCCAAGTGAAGGACTATTTCGAAACGCAAAGAGCTAAGAGACATCCACCTCCGGAGGAGAAGATAGATCCGGTGAAAGCGAAGCGCACTTTGGATGCCCTGCAGCGACCACCACCATCTCCGCCGCAAACCAACTATGAGCGCATTACTGAAAAGACATATAAGGAAGCGAAACGGTCAGGAAGTACTTGCAGTGACAAAAGGTTACAAGAACGAAGAAGTGGGAAAAAATTCCCAGTTTGGCGAACAAGCGAACCAATCGTGCCCCCCGCTCAAGGTGTGTAGCGATATCATCGCTAATCATCCGGGGATCTTGACCGGTACCAATCCTGCAAATTACATGCACGACGACGATGCACATTTTCATATAATGGAGGTGGACGAATGCAAATACGAGTACGGGAAGCCTCTCGTCAAAGATGGAACTACTCTAAAATGATGATGCGAAGATTCCATGATTGGTACATGGAAACCTGCAGAAAGTAGTCAGCTGGGAAGAAAATTGATACTTTGGAGCTGAAAGTTAAAGAGGATCAGCACGACCTCGTTCGAATTGAGGAGTTGTCTTTTCTATTTGAGGAGTTCTTCCGGTTTTTCAATCTAAAGGCCCTCGATAAATTAACGATCACTTGCTACTGCCTGTAAGTACTACTTATGTCATTAAGTCTCCATATATAGCTCAGCTCTTTCATTACATGTATATATAATTATCCTCACTATATTATGCAGATTGAAGATCGTCGAATGCAAAAAAGCTGAAATGCATGATATTGGGTTAATTAACACAAATCTCATAGATGAATTTATGGTTACATTTCATGCCAAAGAAACCGAGGACAACTTGCTACGATCGTTGTAATAAATCAAAACAAAGATACAATACTCTTTCCTTACAACTTCAAGTGAGTGTTACTGTCTTGTGCATATTCGGTTTTCCTTAATTATTACTCGAGGTTATAGTAATTAATGTAATTGATGAGTTATGCATGCGTGCGCAGGTTCCACTATATTCTCCTAGAGATTAAGCTTGAGCAGGGACTAATAAACGTCTTAGACTCGAGACGAAAAGATCCCGAGGACTATGTAGACATGTCTAAAATGCTCGAGAAGTAAGTTGAATCGATCATTATCGCACCATACCGGCAACTTTGTTCATTTCATGATATCAAGTAATTGTTTTCTTTGTCTCGCAGGGTTTCGAAAGTATTCACCGCACAAGTTTCGGGACTGCCGCAAGATCTGCGATGGAAATACCCGAAAGTAAGTACTACTAGCTAGCTAGTTCCGCGCATCTCGCGTTGATTCTAGCTACTTTCATCAATGCCATTTTTAATGCTTCATTATCAGTTTGGTTGACCTCTATTTCTCGTAAGGTGCTTGTGGCAGGAAGCTGGGAATAATTACTATGGATACTACGTCTACGAGTTCATCTACAACGCGACGACCAAGAATAGGCGGGGCTACTCTAAAAGACAATTTGAAGTGCGTAAGCAAAAATATTCGCAAGTTTATTTTAATACCATCATTTCTGTTGAGTTTCATTCATATATATGTATTGACCCCCTTATTCAAATTAGATGTGGGAGATGCGGAATGAACTCCTACCAGAAGATCGCATGCGAGCAATTCAAGAGAAATTTGCTGGATTCTTTCTTGAGCACGTCATCAATACAACCGGAGAATACCATGCATGTGGAAATTGAGTTCATATGTTAGGGTATTGTAAGAGATCTTACACATTGTATATATATATATATATATATATATATATATATATATATATATATATATATATATGTAGCCAGTACCGTCGGTAAGATATACGAAAACTTGTTGTTCGATCAATCACTCTGAGAAGGAGAGGTCGATCACTTCTCTCTGTATATGTTCATGACGATCTTCTGTACTTAATAGTTTCCTTCATTTGCTTACTAGCTAGCTAGCGTGTCGAGTCCTCCCTATATGTATAGTACGTAGCGTCAACCAAGAACGGAGATAAGAGATGACACTTCTGTCTATTAGCTACCTAACACAATATATGGAACCCCTAAATTAACCCTACAAAACCCCCCAAACACCCCCCCCCCCCCCTTCAGAAAAAACAAAAAATCCAGCCCCTGAACTGCTGACGCGTGGAAGGCTTTTGGTCCCGGTTGGTGGCATCAATCGGGACAAAAGGTCTCCCTGCCTGGGCAAGCGGCAGCGGCCACGTGAAGCCCCATCTGTACCGGTTCATGGGCGAACCGGGACTAAAGGTATAGGACTTTAATAACAACCATTTAGTCCCGGTTGAGGAACCGGGACAAATGGCCATTGCGAACCGGGACGAATGACCCCTTTTCTAATAGTGGATGCATATGGAGAACTTGCCTACGAGTCAAAATGATCTTCACAAAGTCTTGTTAAACTCAAAATTTACAGATACAAAATTATGTACGACAACAGTGTAGGCGATATTCTTCTGAGCCATCTGAAAAGCTTTAGTTGAATATGCAGTAGTGCACTCCCCCAAGAAAGAAGACTGCCAAGTAACGAAAATTTGTATTTGCGATAGAGCCCAGATGCAATAATGCTAAACATACAAAGAGTTACACGCAATTACACGCTGACTAGGATTTTTTCCATCTACTAACCAATCACAAACTTGCCCCCCTCCTCCTGATTTTCAGGGGGTGAGACGCCTCCCCACCTATTGACCAATCAAATTAACCTTTTTTGTAAAACCTTGTAACTTGTTTGTATGTGTAGCATTACTCGCTCAGATGCACCACACGGCAATGAGATGCCACATGGCATGTCCGTTTGCATGTGACGGCTCCGTAACATGCAATTGTGATTACCGAAAGCTAATCCGTGGCGGTCAGCGCACCACACGCCACTGGAACTTTTGACCCGGCAGGTGGACCCATTGGACCCACCTGTCATTGAAATATTTGATAATTTTTTTAAAGAAATGGTATGAATCAACAAAAGTTTTCTTTGCTGAGAGCTATGCAGGGCCTGCATGTCAGATTGTGGCATTTGGCTCAGGAGAGGACCACATGGCAATTCCCTATTCGTTTGTTTTACTGAGATTGGCTCTTGGCAAAGACAAGCCTCGGCATTTGGCTTGGATCCCGCTTGTCAGGTGAGGAAGACATGGCGTCATCCAAATCATTAGTGTTTGCCGATAGCCTATTTCCTGCACTCGGCGAAGCTGCCCCACGTGGCAAGCGCCATCTCTATCTGACGACGATTTATTTTGCTCTTTGCCAAGAACTATTCTTGGCAAAGACATTAACGAGTTTAATTTGCCTTTCGCCGAGTGTTTTTGGCCCACGGCGTAGGGTGAAATTCGTGACACTATGGCATGCGATTCTCAAATCCACGGTGGCGTTCCACTGGGCATCTCCGTATACAACTGTTTGATGGCGTATTTCCTCTGCCAGACCAATTTGCCGTATTAAACAACTGCCCATCGCCAGACCTACTTTTCCGCATCCCCGTGGTTGGACCAACAAAAAATATCTCTGATTCAAATTGTCTTTAGTGCTATAATATCGTTCTCGCCAAGAAATGTGAAAGTTCAGAAATATTCTTGTCGCTGTCCTAGCCTAGAAGACAGCGACGTTGACCTAATCGAAACAAATACAATAGCAGGGCATGTCACATACTACTGTATAAGATGGTGGACATGATAAACTTACTCTGACAAGCAGGAACTACTTGATGAAAAGAACAATGATAATTTCGACGGAAGATGGTCATTCGTGTTTAACACTATTATTGAAAGCTTGGATTTGAGAGAGATTGAGCTTTCGGGTAGGAAGTTCACATGGGCTAACGCTTTGCCAAATCCAACGTTCGAGAAGTTGGATCGGGTACTTGCTACTGTCGAATGGGAATAGAAGTTCCCCTTTGTAACAGTTCAGGCTCTCTCTCGCGTGATTTCTGATCACACGCCTCTTTTGCTTGACTCTGGTGGGGCTACCTACTCGGGCAACAAGAATTTGTTCTCATTCGAGCTTGCGTGGTTCGAAAGAGAAGGCTTTCTGGATCTCGTAGCCAGAGAGTGGGCTAAGGATGCAGGCGGTAGGAATGCGCTTGAGTGCTGGCAGAATAAGATTAGGCATCTGAGAAGTTTCCTACGTGGGTGGGCTAAACATCTTAGTGGAATTTATAAGGTTGAGAAGGAACGGCTCCTTACCCTTATTCAAGCCTTAGATGTAAAAGCAGAAACCACGGTTTTGCTAGCCACCGAGCTTCATACCAAGCTTGACGCTGAGATGAGGTTGAAAGAGCTACTTCGTGAAGAAGAATTAAAGTGGGCACTGCGAGCCAAGGTGCGAAAAGTGGTCCAGGGGGACGCGAACACTCAATTCTTTCACATGATTGCCAATGGCAAACATAGGAAGAAGAGAATTTTCCAGCAAGAACAAGATGAGGGTACAATTATCGGTCAGGAAAACCTGAAGCTTTACATTACTGAGTACTACAAACGTTTGTTTGGACCACCAGAGGAGAACTGTGTGTCGCTAGATGAGTCTAGGGTCCAAGATGTACCTCAACTTACTGCTGTGGAGAACGATATCTTAACTGCCCCTTTCTCGGAAAAGGAGGTTTTCGAGGCCATTTCCAAGATGAAATATTATTAAAGGGGACCTGATGGTTTTTGAGGTCCGGATGGTTTCCCGGCTGAGTTTTATAAGAAGTGCTGGCATATTATTAAAGGGGACCTGATGCCGATGTTCCATGATTTGTTCTCGGGACATTTGCAGCTTTTCCGACTAAATTTTGGAACAATAACCCTGCTCCCTAAGAAAATAGAGGCCGTGAGAATCGAGCAATTTCGGCCTATCTGTCTTCTGAATGTTAGTTTCAAAAATTTTACCAAGGTTGGGACGATTAGGCTCACACAGATTGCACACGCCGTTGTGCAGCCTTCTCAAACGGCTTTCATGCCGGACAGGAACATCCTGGAAAGGGGTTGTGGTCCTTCATGAAACGCTCCATGAGATTCACACGAAAAAACTTGATGGTGTTATTTTCAAAGTGGATTTCGAGAAGGCTTATGATAAAGTCAAATGGACGTTCCTTCAATAGGCTTTACGCATGAAGGGCTTTGATGAAGCTTGGCGACGCCAGGTGGAAGCATTCACGCAAAAAGGAAGTGTTGGAATTAAAGTAAATGACGACATAGGTCATTATTTACAAACACACAAGGGCCTGAGACAAGGCGATCCTATGTCGCCAATTTTGTTCAATATTGTGGTTGATATATTGGGGATCCTGATTGGGAGGGCAAAGGAGGTCGGTCAGGTGGATGGCTTGGTGCCTCATCTAGTTGATGGTGGTTTGTCCATTCTGCAATACGCTGATGATACAATCATTTTCATGGAACACGATTTTGCAAAAGCGAGAAACATGAAGTTAGTGTTATGCTTATTTGAACAATTGACGGGGCTGGAGATTAATTTTCATAAAAGCGAGCTGTTCTGCTTTGGTAGAGCCAAAGACGAACAAGAGGCTTATAGACAATTGTTTGGTTGTGAAGTGGGGGCTTTACCTTTCACGTATCTCGGTATTCCCATTCACCATCGTAAGCTAACAAACAGCGAGTGGAAGTGCATCGAGGATCGGTTTGAGAAGAAACTGAGTTGCTGGAAAGGAAAACTCATGTCTTCTGGAGGCCGGTTGATTCTTATTAACTCGGTGCTCACGAGTTTACCTATGTTCCTCTTATCCTTCTTTGAGGTCCCAGTTGGGGTTAGGAAAAGGCTGGACTTCTATCGATCCCGATTCTTTTGGCAGAGTGATGAGCTTAAGAGAAAGTACAGACTTGCCAAATGGGATATTATCTGTTGACCAAAGGACCAGGTGGGCCTTGGTATTGAAAATCTTGAAGTCAAGAGCAGATGCTTGCTCAGTAAGTGGTTGTTTAAGTTGTCTTCTGAGACGGACGCAACGTGGGCGCAGATTTTACATAGTAAATATCTGCAGTCCAAGACCCTATCCCAGGTCACTCTGAGACCAACAGATTCGCCGTTCTGGAAGGGGCTCATGAGAATCAAAGCTGCCTTCTTTAACAGAACGAGGTGTATTATCGGTAATGGTAACAACACGCGATTCTGGGAGGATACGTGGCTTGGCGACACGCCATTGGCGACCCAGTATCCGTCCCTATATCGTATTGTTCAGCATCGTGAGGCTCTTGTTGCCACGGTTATGCAGTCCGTTCCTCTCAACATTCAGTTCAGGAGGGTGCTTGTGGGTGATCGATGGGAAGCATGGCTTCACTTAGTCCGTAGACTGATGGAGGTTCAGTTAAGTCCTCATCCGATCAGTTATGTTGGAAGCTTACTAGATCTGGAGAGTTCACAGTTAAATCGATGTATATCGATATCATTAACTCTACTGTGATTCCTAGTTCCAAAGAGGTTTGGAAAGTTAAGGTCCCTTTGAAGATTAAAGTGTTTATGTGGTTTGTGCATAAACAAGTAATTTAAAGAAAGGACAATTTAGTTAAGCGCAACTGGACAGGTTCTACTAGGTGTAGTTTCTGTGATCGGGACGATACTATTAAGCATCTCTTTTTTGACTGTCCGTTGGCACGAGGGCTGTGGCGCTCTGTGCAAATTGCCTTTAACATTACTCCTCCGACTTCGGTCAACATGTTATTCGGGGCATGGCTTGCTGGGATAGAGTCCGAAACAGCTAGACACATTCGTGTAGGAGTATGTGCGTTGTTATGGGCAGTTTGGAATTGTAGAAATGATTTGGCTTTTAACATAACAACAACTATTCATTTTTTGCAGGTTTTATTTCGGGCTACTGCACTGATCCATATGTGGCCCTTACTCACTCCGATGGAGGCCAGAGAGCGTTTGGTTACTGGATCTGTCCGGTGGAAGATGGTAGCGCGGGATATCTTCAACTGGTTTGGATGGCGGTCATGTAATAGGATAGGCAATTAGTTTACCTATCTTTTATTTTGCCTGCCGGTTGTGGCTTTTGGGCTTTTTGTTTTGGCGTTGAGGCTCTGTGTGAGCTAGTCGTTGCTTTTATTTGCATACTTTAAGACCTTGTTGAACCTTATTTACTCTATAATAAATGTGGCCGTATGCATCGTTCTGATGTAGAGGCCGGGGAATCCCCTTTTCGAAAAAAAAAGAGCTACCTATGAGGCTCCCCAGCTCTCCTTCCTCGCTGCATCCGCCAACATGTGCGTTGTGTTTGCTCTTGCAATAGACCTGTCGGCGATCACCATCTACATCTTCTACATTGTGGTCTCCTCTGCCGGCTTCTGCATTAGAGGGCCTCCGCTCACCTAGACCCCACCGTCAGGCTGTTCTACTTGGGACACAGCGAGATCTTGACCGCTGACCCTTCCATCATTGAGCATGTCCTCAGGACAAACTTCAGTAAATACAACATGGTGACTGGTTTTACTTGTCTTCCCCTCCTCTTTGTTAACAAATAGTCCCTCCCTTCCCAAATATAAGTAATTCTAGAGATTCCAACAAGTTACTACATATGAAGCAAAATGAATGAATCTATACTTTAAAATATTCTACATACATCCGTATGTTGTATTCCATTTAAAATATCTAAAAAACTTATATTTTGAAACTGAGGGAGGAACATGGTGATAGATACTTCAGTCTGTATGTCAGAAGTTTAATTAGGTCCTGCAAGATTTATAGAGGATGGAGTCAAAACGTGAATAGCCTGAACAACATATTGCTATGTACTGTACATGATCAACCTAATCAGACCAATCATATGTTAATTAATTTTGCTAAGAATAGAGTAAAACTGACTACGACTGCAATTTGAGAAATGTTGGGGCATATTTCACATATCGTGAAGTCAACACACAAATCGTGAAGGAACTCTTTGGGAATGTGATTTTCACTACAGACGAGGAGAAGTGGTAACATCGGAGTAAGCTAGCAAGCCATGACAATAGACGGGAGAAGTGAGAACAGTGTGCTACACGATTTTAGCAGTGATGCTATCAGAATGAATGCTGCAAAGCTGTTATAGAAGATCTCATCTTCAGCTATTAGTAGAACTACCATAAACCTGCAGGTACTGGTACTTCCATGATTATGGTCAAAAAAGATGACAGTAGCGTAAGCACTGTTTTGGTTACTGAATCGGGCATTTTTACGGAGGGGACTGGTAAACGTGGTTAGCGCGATTACCACCAAATTTCGAGTAAATAGATATAGGTAGCAATTTATAATTCAATTTTGAATTCATTTTTTTTTCAAAATAGATATAGATAGCATTTGAACTGATATTAGTTCAAAAACAAGTGCAAGAAGGGGAACTTGAACCAACTACCTTTTGAAGGTGTAAATAGGTTGTTACCACCACGCCAGAATTAACTGTGTTGAAATAATTGAGATGCTACCGTACTTTACTGTAAATTGAGCGTTTAAATTCAAAATTTTCAAAAAAAAAGATTTTTTTGCTCAAATGCCCATTTATCAAGGGGCATGAAAATACGCGGTAACCATGGTAAATCTTGAAATTTCGAGCAGTAACCAAAACCCTGACCGTAAGTGCTAAGATCATATTTTTAGCTGTAGAGGTTCGCATTTCAACCTAAAAAAGAGATAAGCAAATCAAAGCATACACCTAAACTGCTAAACCCTAATTTAATTAGTTATTGTGGGCAAAGACTGGAGAAAACATAGTTTCATTAATAAGTTCAAATTGGGATATGCAGCTTGTTCAAGTAAATGTAAGGACTAATTTGATTACAAGTCTAAATCTTAGATAGCAGCTTGTTCAAATAGATAATTGACTTGAATGCTCATTTCCTGAAAATTCTCCTTATTTCTATCCTTTCACTGCAAATCAAGCCATGTGCATTCGCCTCATGGGGACAGAGTGAATACTCCACCAACTCCTTCACTTCCATGAGTAATATTCTCCGTCTGTCTCTCCCTTTAAATACACCACTTCATCTTCACCAAGCTATATTGCTCATTCATCCACACTTCTAACTAGTGATTCTGTTATTGGCGGCATATACATTAGCACATAAGATAAGTGGCAGCCACATAGATAGAGACCATAATACATAAAGGAACCAGGGAGATGATTATACATGTTGGAATTGGAGACATCGGGATATTTGCAAACCGTGGCAGTTTATTATCTGGTTTTTCAAAATTTTAGGCTCTCGACAAGTTCAATGATACATGCCTCCAGTGTCACGCCTTCACCTATGAAGGCGGACATCGAGTTGCTAGGCCAAACGAACCAGGCGATGGAGCCAAACCAACTCGTCTGTCTGGCAAAGATTCAGACTAAGCAGCAAGCAGTTTGCTCCATGAACTGGGTTGGTGGGTCCCTGGATCTGCATATAAGGCTCCATGAGCTGTACTCTGTTCATCCTCGCCCGTACAGCTGTACTCTCTTCACCACCTCAAACCCATGCTCTAACTTGATGATTTATGAATCTGTGATTCAAGCCATGACAAACTGCTAATCAGAGCCTTAGATCGCCCCCACGCGCGCTCAAATCCACACACCGGACCCATAAAATTCCACTGCAAAAGGTGGGACGGCACCTTCTAAGCCGGTCAAGCCTTCTGCTCAAATTATCCTGGTGTTCGATCGTATGGAAGAGCATCAGAAATCGTCTGCAGGGATTCTAGAAATATTTGATGCCATGACTGTCGATGTGAAGGTGGTTAGCAAGGATGCGAGCAGTCTCATGCAACAGATCGATGATTTTGGGGAGGATCAGGACAGCTTGAAGTGCCGACTCATCTACCTGGCAAGTCTGTTCCGGCGTCCAGTGGGCAGGTTGGCGTTCCGACGTCGCTTATTACATCCTGCTATTTTTTCCGTCGGGGACGAAAAAAACTCCAGTCGCCCCCTCCCCCTCGGACGCCAAATTCCGCTGGTTCGGCCCATTTTTTGGCCTGGAGATTTCAGGCCGAACCCAGCGCACTGGGGGGCGCTTGGGGGCTCCGGAGGAAGGAAAACTGACGCGTCGGCCACCATTGTCAGGCAAAAAACGACTCCCCCCGACCCCCGCCAGATTTGCCCCGCACGTTGTAGGGCAGCATTTCCCCTTTCGCCATTGTGCCGATCCCGGCGCCGCCCACCTGCCCACATCCACTGGCCCACTGCTAGAAAGGCCATTTCCCTGCCGGAAAGAGAGGGTTTCGCCGCGCCAGCCTCCATCCCTGTCCTAAGCGACCTTTCTAGCGCTCCAGCCACGGCGACAGGGGATACCGGCGGCTGCGCGCCTACCACGCCCGCCAAGTGTTCGGCATTTTTCCTATTCGGCGATGGACTCCAACGATGAAGAGGCGTTTCGCAACGCTACTGGAGGAGGAAGCCGAGGCCGACACCCAGGATGAAGAGCACCTCATGGTCCTCGCCACTCTGGCCGGCCAGTTCGCGAGCAATGCAAAGCCGCATCGAGGTGGCTAGGCGTCGGGCCGCCGTAAGAGCAAGCACAGGCATCGACTGGAGGAATATTGCTTGCTCTATGCCGACTACTTCGCCGACGCTCCACTGCACGGTGAGAAAGTATTACGGTGTTGTTATGGGATGAGCCGAAAGCTCTTCCTCGGGATTGTGAATTCCATTCGGGAGTTCGAGAACTACTTCATTTGCAACAAAGATTGCACTGGCACACTTGGATTCACCTCACTTCAGAAGTGTGCGGCAGTTATGAGGATGCTTGCATACAGAGCTCCTGGTGATTTACTGGAAGACTATGGACGCATGGCTGAGACCACCACCATTGAGAAAGTGTTTGTACAAATTCTGCAGGGCAGTGGTGAAAGTGTTTGGACCACCGTACTTGCGATCACACAATGATGAAGACACTGCTATGATCCCAGCACAAAATGAAACAAGAAGATTTCCTGGGATGCTTAGAAGCATCGACTGCATGCACTGGGCATGGCTCTCCATTTGCTTGGCAGGGTATGTACAAAGGCGCCTCAAGATCTTTGCAATGTGTTACTTGAGGCAGTGGCCACACTAGCTAGATCTTTGGATTTGGCAATCCTTCTTTGGTATGCCAGGAACTCACAATGATATCAACATACTGCAGTGATCGAATGTCTTTGCCAAGATTGTAGAAGGATATGCTCCTCTGGTGAACTTCGAGGTCAATGGGCACCACTACAAAAAGGGATACTACCTAGCTGGTGGCATCTATCCGATATGGTCCACATTTGTGAAGACTATCTCACACCCTGTGACAGGAGGCAAGAACTCCTACTTTGCCAAGTGTCAGGAGGCTTGTGAGAAGGATGTCGAGTGGACATTTCGTGTGCTCCAATCTCGATATATTGTTGCCCGATACCCCGCTCTGACCTGGTCGAAAGATCAAATATGGGAAGTCATGACTTGTTGTGTCATCTTGCACAACATGATTATTGAGAGCGTGCAGGAAGAGCCAGTGTTCGACACCGAACCATATTACAGGCAGGGTCCTATTGCCCAAGTTGATCACCAGCTACCGACATCATGGGCTGCATTCCTCAATATGCATCAAGAGATAAGAGACCCACAGGTGCATCAAGAACTGCAGCACGATATGGTGGAGAACCTTTGGAGGCTCAAGAGCAACGCCTTGTTCGACGTGTGATGAACTATGAGTTTTAATTTGTGTTTGAATTATGAGTTTGCTTCATTAAACTATTTGATTTGTATTGATTTCTATGATGAACTATGTGATAAAACTTAGTTTATGTTGAATTTGTGCAATGAGTGCCAAATTTGGGCAAATTTGGGATGAAATCGGTGGCTGGGGGGCGACCTTTGGGGGATCGGCTGGGAACCCAAGCCACCCCCCACCGAAATTACCGCTGGTTGGCCCCCAAGCGGCCACTACTAGGAAAACGGCTATAACTAATATGAACATTAATGACGCACCATGTATGTGGTGCGCCCCTGCTATATAGCAGTGGCGCACCAGATACAGGTTCGCCATTTTTGACATATTACTAATGGCGCACCTGGTATGTGGTGCGCCATTACTAGTTTTGGAAAAAAAATTGTTAGCAGTGGCGCACTAGGGGATAGTGTGCCATTACTAGTTGACATAGTAATGACGCACTTGTACAAAGTGTATCATTACTATGTGGATGACTGGGTCAAACCTTAGTCAAACTTAGTAATGGCGCACTTTGCATAGGTGCGCCATTACTATGTCAACCTTAGTAATCGCGCACCTATACAAAATGCGTCATTACTAACTTTGACCAAGGTTTGACCAAGTCATACACATAGTAATAGCGCACTTTGTGAAGGTGCGCCATTATTAACTTTCAAATGCACCCGCCTTTTCAGTTAAAAAAAATAAAAGAAAATGATGAAAATGTCAAAAAAATATTAATTTACAAATGTGATATGTGGTCTAGTTGTTGGGAAAATTTACAATATGAATTTCGACATTATTTGCAAACTCTCTCTGGAATTCGTAAAATGGGCATAACTTTTGCATACGAACTTGGATTAAAAAGTTTTTTATATGAAAAATCATCTACTCGAAAAGTTACATCCAAATTCAACCGGGAGAACCCCGTTGAAGAATTTTAGAATCCCCAAAAAACTAACAAAATAAAAGATATGGGGCTTTTAAGATCTAGAGTGGGAAAATGAAAAAAAAATTAAACTTAGTAGTGGCGCACCATTTGCTAGGTGCGCCACTAGTAATAGAAAAAAAATTAGCTTTGATTTTTTTTTTGGAAAAAATGTTTAAAATATGATACGTAATATGAACGGAAGTTTGAAATATTTTTTCAAAATTTCATCACACTCATGTACATGAAGATGAACAAAGTCTTAGACATCAACAAGGTTTAATATAATTGATATGCTAGATATATCAACAAGTGCCTGTTAAGTGAGCTGGTGCTCGGGTTTGATAGAACTGAGAAGTTAAGCGTGCTTGGGCTGGAGTAGTGTGAGCATGGGTGATCTTTCGGGAAGTTTGACCATAGAGTGCGATTTGACTTGAGATTAAGCATATTGACCCGAGATTAAGAAAACAAACAAAAAATAATTTTGAAGAAATTTTTGAAAAAAAAATTCTAAAAAAATTTTGAAATTTTTTTTGTTAGTAATGGCGCATTTCTATGTGCTGCGTCATTACTAAGTCAGATAGTAATGGCGCACCTCTATGCATAATAATGGCGCACTATAGGTGCTCCATTACTATCTGTGATAGTAATGACGCAACAAATGTGCGTCATTACTAGAAATTACTAATGGCGTGATAATAGTGGCGCACCTATAGTGCGCCATTAATGGTGCGTCACTAATAGGCCTTTTTCTAGTAGTGGGCGATATTTCACGTCCCTGGGGGCTGAACAACAGGAGATGCACTAAAACACAGGGGATTACCCTCCCATACTACTGTACTGTTTGAATGAAAAGCATATCTTGCAAGACCATCAATGTATCATGTTGGCCTCCCGTTGACTATGTTGAAAAGAATATGCATATCAACGCTCGTCCTCCAAAGATTGTGGCATATTAACTCCCGTCCTACAGAGATGTGAACTCTTCATATTCTTCCCACAATGCATGTTTGAGCCTTGTGTCACTCATCAATCTGAATAGAGATGGTTGGCTCAAATGGACTCAAATCGTTGTTTAAACTTTTTTGTTAGAATAAACTCGACGCTTTCAATAGAAAGTACAGTACTTATCAAGTACAAAAAGAAATTAATCAAAGGGAAATGGCTATCAATCGATAAGCCTATTATAGGGAGTCTCTAAGGTCTGTAATAAAACTTCTGTTACCACAAAGTTATGAAAATTATCTAGTGTGATGCCCATAAATTACTTTCTTATGTCCTGGGATTGGGAAAAAAATGATCCTACTCATGTTGACCAATTTGAAAAAAGGAAACTTGCGCATTATTATGATTCTTAGGCACAATGATGATTTAAAAGGAAATGTGATAGGCTTCCTACTGGATTTGGGACCCATCAGCATTTTGTAGTAAAATAGCAGCAACAGACTACACCATCCCCAAAGTAAAGACAAGTAGCATGTAATCCGTTTGTGGATAACTCCATGCGAACCTATAACGACAGACAAGCTAAACGTCTTGTTGTCGGAGCACATCCACCTTCCATGAACCAAAAAAAAAATTTGTACAAGAGGGAGAACACGTCGAAGAGATAGGAGGTTGAAGCCGGTGGACATAAGTGGCCATATATGGAGGTAAACAAGGTCAAGAGCGTCAATACAATAGTAAAGCCATTTTTTCTAGTAATAATTAGATTTGAAATGTCCCTAGGAAGATTGGGTGCCTACCAAGTTACCAGCATATGAAGGACCACACATGTAGCTAAAGCAGGCCATGAGCACTCGTTTTGTGGAGAAAGAATGAAGACTCCACCAAACATACACACTTGTGTGAGTAATGTTCTCTGCGCATCTCGCCCTTTATATACATATCCATCTTCACAAAAAAGTTAATTGTAACTCTACCCACAGTTCTAACTAGTGATTCATAAGATATGTGTCAGTCACAAAAGGAGAGTGTATACCAGGATAAAAGAATTGGAGAGATATGTATGGACATAATGCGGGAATCGGAGGTATGAGGACATTAGCAAACATGACTTCAATTGTGTTGGCTGCTGGACTTTCGAGAGATTGGGTGGTACGTGCCGTTGAGACAACAGGGAAGTTTGGAGCGCTAAGCTCCACATGGGACTCAAGCTGAATCAAGACTAAAAGGTGAAAGCAGGGAAACGAATTAGGGTTCAAAAGGTGCAAAGCCGGGAGAGAGAGCTATGGTCATCACTCACCAGAGCATGTTGTGGTATCGTAATCTTGGTGTACCATGCAACATTCTTATGTGGCCTGCGAATTCTCATCCTCGAAAGATGTGAGCTCTTCCTCCTGACACAAAAAGGTTGGCCTAGCACATGTATACAAGCACACAAATCCAGCTGCTATGTAGGCCGGGTAGGTGTTGCTGTCAAGTTGCCGATCCAGTTAATTGGGACGCAGTATCGAGTTTTGCTGAACTCATGCCCACGGAATCATCTATGTCACTGCCTCCCTTGACGTCCTCTCCTCTGTTTGCTGATACGACAATGCAAATTAGTTCATATCATACAACAATGATCTCCATTAGAATCACAGAATTCGCCGGCAATGCAAATTAGATGCCGCAATGTAGTAGCCAGCATTGTGGGTCTGCTCCCACTTGTCGGTGACATTTACCCGGGTACCAATTTTGTTTATGAATGGGAAGTTGAATCTTTGTTTTCCTGAAACAACAGTGTGACATGGTAAAGAGTGAGAGAATTGCCTATGGAGATCTTTGTTGCTAGGGAAACCTTTAAGTCAAAATGATATCCACGAAGTATTACCAAACTCAATATTTGCATATGCAAACTTGTATTCGACTGGTACGATCAACGCATAGGTGATGTTCTCCCTAGACATCAAGATAGTTTAAACAGAGCTTATCCATTTTCTACGATGCAAGACTGTCCAAAACCTGAAAGTATAGAAACATTCATGTCTGTGTCCTAGCCTACAAGACAGTGACATCGACCAAATCGAAACAAATACAATGGCAGTGTGGATCGCATATATAAGATGTTGGACATGGTGAACTTACTCACCAAGCAGCAGCGAGCTCTGGTCATGGCTACCCAGCTCTCCTCCCTCGCTGCATCCACAGGCATTTCCGTAGTCTCAGGTCTCGCAATAGCACTGCTGGTGAACACCCTCTATATCCTCGACACCGCCGGATCATTGGCCGTCTTATGCATCAAAGAGTTTACCCATAGAGCCCCTCACCGGCGGGCGCTCATCGGGACTGTGTAACGGCATCTCAACAAGTTTGATAAATTTTTCGATGAGCATGTGAAGTATTCGCTCCTGAACACCACCATCAGGCTCGTCTATCCTGGGCACAGTGAGATCTTAACTGCCGACCCTGCCATCATTGAGCATGTCCTCAAGACAAACTTTAGTAAGTAAACACATCAGGGTAATTTTTCTTTCCCCATCATTTTTTCCTCCTCTCTTTCTTGCTAACCAATAACATGGTGGTAGATGGTTCAGATTGCATGTCAGATGTTAAATTGGATTTTGCAAAATTTAAACAGAGGATGGCCAAAAGTCAAAACTTGAGTATTCTGTAGAACATATTGCCATGAAATCAACCTTTGAATTTCCATTCAAGCTAGTCAGACTAATCATATACTAATTATCTATTAAAAATTAAACTGAATGCCTGTGACAATTTACAAAATCTAGAAGACAATACTATGTCTTATCCTATTTTGTCTTTAACACGGAAATTGTGATGGATCTCTTTGGAAATGGAATTTTCGTGACAGACGGGGAGAAGTCACGATACCGGAGGAAGCTGGCAAGATATCCCTACGAAGACTAGCAGCCTACCAAGTTTGCAACATAAAAGGAGCAAGGGACCACACCTATAAGCTACAGCAGGCCATGAACATTCATCTCGTCGAGAAAGAATAAAGACTCTACCGAACTCCCGCACTTGTGTAAGTAATGTACTTCGTCCCACCCACAAAAAACAAAATCTCCGTCCATCTTGCCTTATATATATATATACCACTCCCATACTCGCCAAACTGTATTGTTCCTCCATCCACGGGTTCTAACTAGTGATTCTCTCACTGGGCATATGTGTAAGCCCATAGAATAGGTGTCAACCACAAAAATAGTAAGTATACAATGAGAAAAGAACCGAAAAGATATGTATGGACCTAAAGAGGGAACCAGAGACATCAGGACATTAGGGCACGCTTTTTCAAGTGTTCTATCGACTGGATCGATGATACGTGCCTCCTAAACAAGGAAAAACAGGTGGGACTACTAAGCTCTACAGGGTACTAAAGCTGAATAAGTTACTAGAGGGTGAAGAGTAGCTTTCCCACCTTGCGTGTCTTAGCCGTTGATGCCTTTTGTGGGGATTCGTACCATCTTTTCCACGAAGATGCTTGATATTATTTCTACTGTCAATATACCATCATGTACATACAGGATGTGTCAGATATGTTACAGATGTGTGAATCACCATCGAAGTTATACAGTGCAACAATCCATCTACTCTCTCCTTCCACAAATACATGCATTAAAATCTTATTATGAAAATTGAAACCTCCATATCTATCGGACACAAAGTTGGATGTATGATCTGTTTGCACATTTGCATTCTCGGTATTGACGTCTTTGTAACAAGATCATTGTTGCATATATTTTGATGGCTTTCAAACTTCAATAATGAAACATGCTGAAACTGTAGTCCCTCTCCGTACGGTCCTACCAAACCAACATATTTCTTAGAGGGCGAGGGGGGCCAGAAATCATAGAACTTGATGCGTACACCTGCATAGAGCAGAAGCAACATTAGGTGTAATTGGTTTGAGATGACCTTAATAGAAAAACAAAAATTCAGAAGTAAACTCTTCTGTTAAGATTTCTATCTTATACTTAAGACCCACTGTCACAAGAATTTGTAAGTAGCTATACCATGAGCCAAATAAAAGAAAAGCATGAAGAAGTAATGTTAAGTTTTCAACAACGCAATGAAGTCATCATTTAAAAAAAATACTCCAATAAAGAAAGTAGCCATTGTAAAGCAAGCAGAGAGAAGCAATACTAATTAAAAGATGCAGCTACTTAATAAATCAAGCAAGATTTGCTCCATATGACCCATATTATTGAATCTTGTCCTAAGAGTTAAGAGTGCAACTTCTTTACCTTCTCCATTTCACAGAAACCATTGCAGAAAAAAGAAGTTTCCGATGACCCACATGAATCACACCATACACTTCACCTTCAGAGCCACTAACAACAGGATTAAAACATTATCACCATATAAGGAGGCAAAACCACATGACTAAAACACCCATGGCAGAGTATATACACCGTAGAATGCATATATATGTAGTCTGTGTTCTTCTTTCCATAGTTGCAAGTAGGAGGAGCTCAGACTAAAACAAGACTAAAACATCCAACATCACTTCCAATTCAGTTTTTTCGCACATAGTATAGCTGCTTACATATTCTTATTGATACGGCCGGAGGTTGAGCGGGCCAGGAGTTGGAACAGGAGGTACTAGCATGTTTATCGATGCTCATCCTCCAAAGAATATGCTTATCATAGTTCACTTACAAATAAACCTTACATATTCAGTTGACCCATATTATTCTTTCCATAGTTCACTAACAAATCTATCATGTTGGCCACCCGTGGACTATGTTGAAAAGAATATGCTTATCGACGCTCATCCTCCAAAGATTGTGGCCTATTAACTCCCTCTTATAGAGATGTGAACTCTTCATATTCTTCCCACCATACATGTTTCAGCCTTGTGTCACTCATAAATTTCAGTAGAGATGGTTGGCTCAAATGGACTCAAATCGTTGTTTTAACAATTATATTAGAATAAACTCGACCCTTTCAATAGAAAGTACAGTAGTTATCAAGTACAAAAAGAAATTAATCAAAGGAAAATGACTATCAGTCGATAACCCTATTATAGGGAGTCTCTAAGATCTGTAATAATACTTCTAATACCACATAGTTATGAAAATTATCTGGTGTGATGCCCATAAATTACTTTCTTACGTCATGGGATTGGGAAAAAATGATCTACTCATGGTGACCAAGTTTAACAAAGGAAACTTAAGCATTATTATGATGCTTAGGCACAAGGATGGAAAAGGAAAGGATAGGCTTCATAGTGGATTTGGGTCCCCTCAACATTTTGCAGTAAAAAAGCAACAACAGACTGTCACCATCCCCAAAGTAAAGTTAAGCTAGTAGCATGTAATCGGTTTGTGGATAACTCCATGTGAACCTATAACAACAAACAAGATAAAAGTCTTGTTGTTGGAGCACACCCACCTTCCATGATCCAAAAAAAATGTACAAGAGGAATTAAATACGTCAATGAGATAGAAGGTTGAATCAGGTGTAAAAAGTGGCCATATATATAGGTAAACAAGGTCAAGAGTGTCAGCACAATAGTGAAGCCATTTTTTCTGTACTAGTAATTAGATTCAAAATCTCCCTACAAAGATTGAGTGCCTACCAAGTTACCATAATATAAAGGACCACATCTGCTGGTCAGTGTTTGGGTGGTGGGGAAAACCGAGAGAGTGGATATGGCTTTTACCAGAGCTCACGAGATAGCCCGACTGCTGGTCAGTGTTATGGATATTGAGTTCGTGCCTGATGTGGTCAAGTGAATATATCGAGGCCAGATATATAACCTCGTGATTGAGTTTGAGGATGAGAGTCTGTTCGCCGAGGCGGCTAACGGGACTGATGTTGATATGCACGAGGGAGATGACAGCCCGGGTCTTAAGGAGGCACCGGTTGTTGATACTGGATGAGAGTTGTCCAATGGACCAGGATCCGTTTCTCGGACGCCCGGGGATGGGACGGTACCACCCTCCTCGGTGCCTATGACTTCTCTAAGATTTGCATCTTTCGAGCCGGCTTCTGCGCCTCCGAGACTTTGGAGTGAGCGCGTGGAGTCTGACGAGGTTTTTGAGCACATGTTACCTGCTTTGGATTTTGAGGATGCTGTGAGTCCCGTCCTTGGGGTTTAGCCGATCTCGGTCAGGGGAGAGGAGGAGGAGGCTCCCTCCCATGTGCTGCACGTTGACTCTCCTCAGACCGAGGGTACGGTGGTGGAGGTCTTTCCGTCAGGAGGGGGTGCGGGGCTGGTGGTCTCGGTTCCCTCTTCTTCTGTCGCGATGCGGGAGCTGCAGGTGGCGGTTCCGCTTTATGAAGGGGGCTCGGGGCAGGTGGCCTCGGCGCCCTCTTCTCCTCTCTCGGTGGACGAGGTCTCGGTGGTGGAGGTTTTATCGTTCGGAGGGGTACGGGGCAGGTGGCCTCGGCACCATCTTCTCCTCTTGTGAGGCTGGAGCTGCAACTGGCGGCTCCGCCTTCTAGAGGGGGCTCGGGGCAGGTGGCCTCGGGGCCCTCTTCTCCTGGGGCGCCTAGGGTGGCCAGCCCTCCTGTGGCGCCGGTGAGCACTTCTTGCCGGAGGGTCGGGGTGGGTGGGGAGTTCGGGCAGGTGGCCCATGCTCTCCCCTCCCCCGGCATGGTGCCGTCTCTCTTCCGTGGGGCACGCCCGTCGTTGGCGGTGCCGTTGAGCGCCCCACCGCTTTCCGGCGGTCCAGCTGGTTCATCGATGGAGGCTAACCGGCTGCGTGTTTGGGGTGAGGCAGGAGGCCCCACCCCGAGGAGAGTCACTCGGGAGGAGGTTATTGCGTTCGGTGGGATTCCAGATCCGGTCTCTGAGGGGCGACGGTTGAGCTGCCGTCTTCAGGATCATCCGGAGGTTGACGACATACAGCAGCGGTGCGCCATGAGGGTGGCCAAGCTTCGTGACTTGAGGTCACTACTGGTATGTCGGTTAATACCTCAAATTCCATCTTGCATTTTTCTAGTCATGAGATTATTAATAATGCAAACCAATTAGGAATTTCACTTGGTAGTAATGATAGTGAAATTTCAAATTCCGTTAATGATATCCTGGATTGAGAGGCAGGGCGCTTTAGAGATGATCCATAACTTAGCAGCGGTTAAATCCATGAATGATTCCGATATTGATAAGATTTGTCACACGGTAAATCTTAACAGTTTTTACCAGTGGCAGGCCCAAACTGGCGCCTGCCATTGGTAAGCCAATAGTAGTGGCGGGTCGAAAACCCGCCCACCACTGGTAATTTTTCAGATTACCAGTGAGCGCCCACCACTAATGTGAGTTCACATCTAAGCTTGGTCCTATAGTAGTGCATGTTTGAGCATTCATGTTACAGGATAATCGACACTTTTACTAGAACCCCATAAGAACAAGTTAAGGGCTAATATTGACAATCCAGGTCTTTATTTCTTACATAATTGCTAATTTTTTCTGGACATATTGAATCCTCCCTTTACAATTAGTCTACTTGTTCATAACGAACCTTCGTCAGGTTAGTACTTTTCTCAGAAATCACCATTCTCAGCACTTGCCCCATTATTGTTCTTTCATACGATGGTAAATAGCTAAGTACATGGATCCAACTTAAGGTCACATGGGGTGCGTTGATACCCAAATTGCATAGCATGATGGTGGAAAGCGATGTTTTCTTTTTGCAGATATTATCCAACTCACAAGAGTAACCTACTTTTACGGGATCCTAGTAGCACGTGTTTACATTTTTCCACTGGTAATGCAGATTTTCAAGTGTCCCTCCAAAAGGATAAACGCTGACCAACATAAAGGACCAAACCTATATGCTACAGTAGGCCACGTGTGTATTCAGCTCGCTGAGACGGGATGACTACAAGTACTCCACCAACTCTTGCAGTTGTGCCAATAATGCTCTCCGTCTGTCCCCGACTTTATATATAAAATTCCATTCTCATGTTACACTATTGTTCTTTCATCTACACTTCTAATCAATGACACTCTTATGTCATGCATATATTTGAGCTCATAAGATAGGTAGCAACCACATGGATATACGCCATAGTAAAGAAAGAGAGAGATATGTATAAACACACAAGAATCGGAGGCATCTGAAAATTATCAAATCACTACTGCAAGAAGTTTAGTGGTTCAAGTTGTTAGGAATAGGTTTGGTGACACATTTTTCCTAGTCCTAGTGCTAGTGGACTAGCCACATGATTAATTGCCAGAGTCAGGTACTTCGACGTCCCTTGCTATATATGATGGGAACAGATGATCTGGTGGCGTAGCACCATTGTGACAACATCACTAATCCTATTAATTAGACCATGAAACCATGAGCACTTGGCCAACCACTGTTTTACCAATCTAAGGGACAACATTGCTACTTTTTTTGAGAATGGACTGTATTACTGTTAACGGTCCAACACACAGACCCACCAGCCTCAACGCCGGCAGAGGAGGCGCAGCCGAAGAGAGGAAGGTGGCAGCGAACGGTCGTTTCTGAGACGAGACTGAATCAACGACCGGAAGGTGGCATCCCTGGTCATGTTCTTCATTCCCCAACTTTCTTTCCCAGGGTGGCAACATCTGAGAAACTGTACCAAGTTATCAGCTAAGACACTGACTTGCAGTAAGGTGTTAGCAAATGCATGGTGCGGGCGCGAGAACTCACAGGCAAGCTGGTAAATCTAACAAGAGCTTCAGTATTCTAGTGACCTTATATAAGGCCCTTTCGGCATATAAACATGCTACATTTGAGTAACAATAACTTACGCCGAAACAACATATACATGACCACATTGATGTTTTGTATAACAGAATAACTACAACGTTTCGTAGCGAGCCAAACGTATGCGTATCAGTTGTTTATGCTCTCTTGGGTGGCCATGATGGTAGTCACACATCACACAACGTTAACTGGTCAAAATATACTTTTTTTCATAACATAGAAGTGTCACAATACGACCCATCTTCATCGTCAAGACCTTCTCTATGTAATCTTTAGTTTACTAATATTGTTATTTCTAAATAAAATCGCAGGGCTTCCACCTACAATATATAAGATAGACTACATGGCATATATGGTAAGCTATATTTTTTTTTCCAAATTACAGTGTTTTAAGCTCCCCCTGTTCCAAATCATCAAATTTCAACTAGTATCATGAAAGAAGGGTGTTATCCCACGGATTCCCATGTGATACGCAATGAATCAAGCAGATTAAGTGTCAGGCCAAAATTTTAAAATTGTAATTGATATTGCGCTTATAATATCCTCTAGACAGGCCCGTACATAACGGTGATAAAAAAGAATTTCGTGCCCATGAGTGCAAGGGGAAGAAATCATGCAGCGAATGAGTTGAAAAAGATATGGTGGTGGTCTGGAGCGGGGGCTGCTGCTTTTGCGGGAGGTGGACACCATCGATTGATCAATTCATTATTTAGAATGTCCCTGCAGAGAACAAATGATTGCCAACATATAAAGAACCACACATGCAGTCTGAAACATACCATAGTTCACCTCGTGAATCCCGAATGAATACTCCACCAACTCCACACTGGTGTGAATATTTTTTTCTCATCTCTTTCAAGGAAAAAAATAGCGCGCTATTTGAAATAGCGCAGCCTTAAAAAAACGCTATAAACGAAATAGCATGCTAATAGCGCGCTATTTTGCAAAATAGGGTTTCACAAAACATTATTCAGATTTCAGCATATAGCATACAAATGACGGATATATGAACACAAATGACAGATTCCAGCAGCTAAAACCAAGGCTAAAACATTGTTTAGATAACAAAGCACAGGGGCGGAGCTATGTTGAGACCTGCAGGGGCCGTGCCCCCCCCCCCCCCCCCCCCCAGGCTTTGTAAAAGATATGAAGAAACTGTTTTTGAGCCTGCTTAGATTAGAAAAAATAGAGCTTTTGGCCCCCCCAAACATGCATAATTTGCGTTTGGCCCCCCCTGAAGATCTGTTCTAGCTCCGCCACTGACAAAGCATGGTCCAGATATAGGCATATAGCACTGTTCAGATTTCATACATTCAGATTTAGGCAAGAGGCGGCCGGCCGTGGCTGGAGGAGACGGGCGAAGCACCGGCGGCCGCCGCGGCCACCGTCGCCTCGTTCGATTTGGGAAGGGCTCGCTCGGTAGGTTGGTTAGGGTTAGCTCGGCTGGAGGAGTAGATATGCTTGGTTACTGGGCCAGAAAGCTCAAAAGTATAGTGGGCTGATGAAAAATTCGTCTGAAAAAAAAACGCCATCAAAAAAATAGCGCCGATATGCGCTATAGCACGCAATCGCCGTATTTAGCGCGAATAGCGCCGTAGCGAGTGAAATCTGCATAGCGTAGCGTTTAGTTTTCAGAAACGCTATAGCGCGCTATTAGCGCCGCTATAACGCGCTATTTTTTTCCATGCTTCCTTTACATATACCATTCCATCTCATCAAACGATATAGTTCATACATCTGCACTTCTAAACACTGATTCAGTGGTATATATCTTGGGAGTAGATAGGCCCAACAGAGCAAAAGGAAACCATAGAAAAAGAACTCTAGAGAGATGCTTTGTTGGACATGAGGGAATATGAGACATCGGGACATTGATAAACTGCATCTTTAACAATAAAGGTGGTTCAAACTTTTAGGTTGTTGGTAGGTTTTATGATACGTGTCAACTAGCCCTTCATTAGCCTACCGCAAACAATGATACACCAACCGAACCTTCCATGATATAGCTGGTTACATGTTACGTCTTAATGGTTTGGTCTATGGTGGTGTAGCTCGGTGACGATAACATCACTAACAGTCATTAGATTATTGATGCAAATTTGGTAGCTTCCATTGCTTATGTGATGAGGGCACAAAAGGAAGACGAAATTGTGTGGTTGTTTGATACGTATTACCATATATTCTTTTCAAAGTAATCAAAGCCCGACCTAGGAGGTTAGTTATCAACAAAGTTTAAAATGGCGGGCGAAAAGACTGCTATCGCAGCGCTATCTCCGCGTGAAATCAGCCCCACGATTTGCTTCCTTCCCAGAATCATGGGAGATCACGCAGCAATAGCCAGAGATTGTGCCATTTCTTCGTTAACCATCACAGCAAATTTTCCTTCGGGATTTCCTTCGCCCACAATTCTGGGAAGGCTGGCTGGAACGGATTCAAATTGTTGTTTTAACAAATTACTAGAAAAGATTCAACGCTTTCATTAAATAGCTCTATGCACATAGAAGACCAATACCAATATTAGTTTAGGATTATCCTCAAGATTATGAGTACTGATTCACACAACATACTTTATCAGATGTCAATTGGTAGAAGCACATGGTCGTGCTGCTGCCAAACCATTCGAATAATGTAACTAAAGGGCATACATACAAGAAATTGAAACCACATGGTAGCATTATTATGCAAAGTCCCATGTAAAACAACTGAAGATAAGAAAATATGGGATATATTAGGCTACCTAGTGTATTTGGAACCCATAAGAACTTACCAGCCTCTTTAAGCAACAATAGCACAATGTCACAACAGTTCTTCCGAAGAGGGAACCAAAAAAAGCAAGGTTAGGCAAGGACCATCAAAAGCCACAACGAGGAACATTCCTTGATGAAAATAATCATTTACATAGCATACAAGTGCCACGTTCTTTTTCCATCTTTACCGTGGAATCTTGTATGCAATCTTTTGGTTTCATTTTTTCAGTCTCCTCAAGTGTTACTTACGAAATGAAGCAGTTATAGTATGATGCCAAAATTATACAAATTCAGATTAAGACAAATATTCATCGTCTCCCAGCACTAGTAGAAAACGGAGCTATATTAACGGTTCATAGGGGCCTTTAGTGCCGGTTTCTGCAACCGGCACTAAAGTGTGGGGACTAAAGGCCCCCCCCCCCCCCTTTAGTCCTGGTTCAGCATGAACCGCAATAAAGGGCCACCACGTGGCACGACAAAAACAGCCCACCTCTGGGCCGGCACGGCCTACATACGACTAGAAACCCAACATCTAGTTGGGCCAGGATGCAGTCCCGTACGGCCCATTAGGGCCCACAGGGCAGACGACTTGCAATAGGCCCACAAGGCCTGCTTAGAGAGGAGCTCGACACGATAGTCGTGGCGGGGCTTATAAACCGGTGCGAGCTCCTCTCAACTAGCGAGGTGGGACTAAACATTATGCACTGCGGGTGGCAGCGCACCACTTTAGTACCGATTGGTGGCACGAACCCATACTAAAGGGGGGGGGGGTCTTTAGTACCGGTTGGAGCCACCAACCCGTACTAAAGGCCACCACCTCTTTAGTACCAGCTCGTGGCACGAACCGGTACTAAAGGTTCACCACGAACCGGTACTAATGAGCGCCGCCCGCCTAGCCGTTGGAACCGGCACTAATGGTCATATTAGTCACATTAGTGGCGGTTCAATTACAATTCGGGACTAATGAGCTTCATATTAGGCCCTTTTTCTACTAGTGCTGGTTCGCACTTTGACTGCACATGAGCATTATTCAAGGGCAGGCATGGCAGCATCGATCATTCATCGCTTCCCACAAATAAGACCAAATGAATCAACATCCACAAGGATGTGGGACTACTGACTGATGAATAATTTTATTCTAGTTCAACATTCTACTCACTTAGACTATCAGAATGTTCAAAGTTGCTAGTACAACTATAGTCTTTACTACCAACCACAAGTTAACATGATGCCTTGTCCCATTCGGTCACAAGTTAAATAAGTTACTTAACTCCATCTCTGAAGAAATACACAAACAGATCAACAAATTTTTTAATGACAACTTGCAATATTTCAGCATCTTTTCCACTGTTTGGAGGAAATCAATATCACAAACATAATTAGGCCTAGTATGAACAACAGCAGGAGACGTCCTATGCTTGCCTTTCGCTGCACATCACAATAGATGAGCAGTAAAGTAATCGTTGTTACATAATTATATATTCACATATGTGAAGTAAAGTGTATCCAGAACACAAGGGCCACTATATTTCTATTTGGAAATTTTATTAGGCTGATAAGCAAGAGTTGGAGCATTCTTACTACTGCATAACTACAATGCCTCCTCAAAAAGTGACCACCGCGTAAAAGCAACAAACTTAGGCAAAGAGATCAACAAGATATACTGTAATTAAGACATCTGTTATGAAGCATGCACAGCAAAAATCCTCTGTTTCACCACAACCCACAGCAAGCAAGATGGCAGATATCATGGAACCCAACAAGAAATAAGCCGAGCATTTGTATTGTGCCATTTATGCTGCAATTAACATGTTGATTTGAATATGCTAAAATTTGTAAATGAAACATAACCTGGTTTAGCTAGTCAAAGTTAACTGGGATGGAGAATCAGATAGAAGATTAGCATCTTTTGCCGATGGTTTGATCACTCAGACAACACAATATTCAAGAAGAAGGCAGTAGCAATGACAGTAGAGGTATTAGGCGCGGGACTGTGGGTGCAAAGATCTTCTACTGTTCTGACTACTTGGTACTGCTTAAGTAGTACTGCTGAACTGTAGATGCCTATTCACATAGACACATCTACATAACATGTACCCATATTCTTGCACCCTTGTTTCTATTCGTTTATGTATGTTTCTTGACCTTGAAGATAGGGCTTGTGTTAATTATTATCTTCATTGCTACTAAGTGCCATCATTCAGATTATGACCATAGAGATACCATGTCATAACGAAAATGTACAGTGGCGTAGCTAGCCCAACATGCCAGGGTGGTCCACCAATGCAAAATATTCACATAAATATATTTATTTATTATAAAAATATATTTTCTCTATGCTATATAGATTATGGGGAAATTCCAGGGTGGTCCATGGACCACCCTGTCCACCCCCTAGATACGCCACTGAAAATGTAATATATACCAAAAGCTCTTTCCAAGAAGTGCAAAGCTAATCATGTGAACCTAAGGAGAAGTTAGTTCAGATCTGGAAGTGAAGCCACAAAACATCATTTCTCAACGTAATCACATAACAGAACTATGCAACAACATTATGAACCTTTTGGATTCCTACCCTGTCTAACCATCACAGAACTATGCAATAACAGTACACCGCCATAGCTTTTTAAGCATAGTGGAAAAAATATGACTAGTTAATGACATAAAAAAGTCTACCAGAAATTAAGAGGTAATTAATACTACATAACACGAAAACCATGGAAAATTCATGACAACACACAGATGTATCTTAGCTAGCAAAGAAATATGTGAATAAAATCTAGCAAGCAACTAGAGCTAGGCACAAGTGGCTAGTATTTACAATAAGACACATGTGAACATAAATGTAGAGTCATATGGAAGAAAGTCTAGGTCAGTATAATTATGAAAAATAGATTGATATCTCCAAGAGATCCTACCTCTAGGTGGGTCTAGGCAACGCGACCATTTCACTCGGAAGCCACAGGACAGTAGTTTCTTCATCCACGGCAGCCGGTGCCAGGAAGATCTCATGGTTTTCAGCATTTCTAAAGACATTGTATGCCCTGGCTCTCTCATCACGTCTGACGCCTTCCATTTTGTGCAGAACAGGAATGCAGCTGTTGATTGAGAAGTCTTGCACATTTCTCGCCTTGGACCTTTCTTTTGCCAATAGAGCAACTTCATCCTTGGCTTGCTTCTTTCTCATCTCGATGTATTTCGTCATCACTTGCACCATCGCATCTTCACTTTTCCCAGGTTTCTTTGCCCCCTTCAGAGCCTTCTTTCGTGAACCACCAGCTGGCGCCCTCCTTTTGCTGATTTGCTCATCATTCCCCACTCTGGCGCTCCTGCCAAACATAAACTGGGTTAGAGCCAGAGCAAGCGTGCATATGTACACATAACGATGGTGAGATCTCATCTTCCTGCGGGTCTGCGATTCAGACCTTCAACAGGGCACTCAGTCTATGTTTATTTGTGTGCCACCTTTACTTCATCTTAGCCGTTGGCAGAGTAACGGAGAATGAATAGGCAGAGCCTACAGACCTTGGGACGACGGCGGCAGCTCGCGGTGGCGAGGGCTTGGTCTCCGGTGGCTCTGGCATTTCAGTCCTGAACATGGAACTCCAATCTATGTCCACACGCGACCCGCCGCTGGGTTTCCTCATTGGATGCGTCGGCAAAGAGGTGGAGCAGGAATCGGAGGAGCGTGCATACCTAGGCGAGAGATCGGTCTCCGGTGGCTCTGGGCTTCCGTCCCTGAACAGGACAGCCCAGTCTATGCTTATCCCTTCCGCCGCACCGCATTTCCCCATTGGACGCGTCGGCGGGCCGAAGAGGCGGTCAAAGGATTCGGCGGCGCCGGAGCTCCTCCATGTCGGCACAGTCCCTGTACACTTTCCACACTAGTGCAGAACCGGGTTTTAGTGCCGGTTCGTAACGGCCTTTGACTAAAGCCCCCCCCCCCCCACTTAGTACCGGTTCGTCACGAACCGACGCTAAAGTGCCACCACGTGGCACGATCCAGGCCCGGGGTGCGCGTACGGCATCAGTACCGATTGGTAACACCAACCGGTATTAAATATTTGGGGGTTTGATTTATTTTTCATTCAATTTTTTTTTGTTTGCTGATATTTCACGATACTATAAATTGTACACGTTATGCATATATATAAATAGATTTTCTCGTACGTAGAACCGCATATATATATATATATATCATCGAATGTCTCACAAACCAACACCATTAATTATTCACACATACACATGTATATACATATACAATTTCTCCTACATATGTTGCCTTTGGTGCCTCCGGAGAATGATGACAAGTGGTTCATGGGGCTGTAGCGGGTAATAGTATTCTACTTTGGGATCTATGACCTGGTCGAGCAAAAATCCGGCTATTTCCTGCACCGATCTGAACTGTTAAGAAGGAGATCAATATGCATGTGTGTTAGTTGTGTGACTAGATATCGATAATAGTGTGAATAGTATTCTGACAAACGTATCCAGTCATGTCTATCAGATCTGCTCCTTTCGGACGTCATCATGCGAATGTTCTCGCAAACGTATAATGCACATAAATTATTCCTTGGCGCCTGCTTCAGGGCCTTTACGAGAATGGAATTGAATCAGATAATGATTAATCAAGCATGATAATTAATTAATAATATTGAAACAAGAATTGAAGAGATGGTAGCTAGCTAGTACTACTTAATTACTTACCTTGGGTCGATGCCAAAACAACTTTTTTGCCCACTTGCCTGGAGTCACCTTGATGAACTTTGCCCATGTCCTGCCCGCCGGCAAAGAAAATTAATAAAGGGGTTATTAAATAGTTCATATCAGGAAATGACGAACTAATAATTAATAGGACGAGATATAATTAAAATGATTGAAATTACCTGTTGACTATCCCCTTCACGATGGTGTAATCTTTATCTTCTTTAGTTAGTGAGTCCAGTAATTCAACTTTTCCTTCCTCAACTTTAATGTCTAACAAGACCGAGTGCCAACTGCATACGCACACGTTTGCATGTCTTAATTAAGCGGGCATGTGCATAAAATTAATCAACCACCGTAAACCGTATACACTTAATTATTAACATCTAGCTAGCTAGTAAGCAAAAAAACAGAATTTGTACTACAAGACAGTGTGACTCACGGAAAGTTGTAAGGAAGTAGTATATCTTCATTGTTATTGAGGCGCTTCAAGAACTCTAGCATGCTTTGCTCTACAGCATCTTGACAATATTCAATCTGCCATATGTCCTCATTATTGGTATTTGGGTCAATGAATCCAACGCCATAGCGTCCAGCTTTTTTCCTTTCATACACCTTCATCCTGCATATAATACAACAGAAAAAGAATATAGTGAGGATAATTACATGTAATGATTGCTCAAAACTATCACTACATAACTAGCTTGAGACTTAAATTACAGAAAGAAATCACTTACAGACAATAGCAACTGACGATAGACTTGTCGAGTGCGTCTTGATTGTATAACTGAAATAGTTCTGGATACTAAATGGCCAGAGCTTTCTCATGGTAATAATGCTCATGCTTGACATTCACCATGAGGGACTCTCGATTGGAAATCTTGGTAATGTTCATGTACCATTGATGCAATTGATACATTCTCGTTGGGAGGTCTTTGACCTTGTCTGGATGGACCAAAGGTTGGCCCCGGACATATTTCCATGCTATTTCCGATTCTCTAAGCGTAGGCATGGGCTCGATTTCGAGGAGTTGTCCAACAGAGATATTGTGCATTTGAGCCTGCATTATATGATCCTCCGTTATTACCACATCGCCATGCTGGGGAACGCTAACGGTTTGCCCACAATAATATTTGGCGTGCGTACTACTCCTCTCATGTGTTGTTGGCACAACAAGAGGGGGATCGCTTGCGCCGCCTGTTCTCCCAACTAGGGAACGGTTTTCCCGCATTGTTTGCCAGCTGCTTGTTGGCTCGAGCTCGAGCTCGCTTCCTTCTTTAGCCGTTCTCGATGTAGTTTCCTGATTTGGCGCTCATAGTCCGAGTCAACAGGCTTGGGAGCTGGTTATCTAGCCATACGAATGAAGTGGTCAATTACTTTCTCAGGCACATTCTCCTTTGGCGGCGGTGCCGGTTTCGGTCCAAAATGGGCGTCCACTTGGGCTTGCACTATGGTTGTGTTTTGCTCCTTAGTCATGTCGTAAGGCCTCTGAGGATGAGGAGCGAGGCTTGGACCATATTTATATCGCTTGTCTCCGCCTGTACTTCTTGAACTACCTTGACTCGTACCGCTACGCACCAAAGCTGCGGTATGTATCTTCTACGATTGCTGAGACGGCGGAGACGGCTGACGTGGAGTTGGACCAGGAGAAGTGGCCTGACAATGTGCCGGACTTGAAGCAGGAGGTGTGGCCTGACACGGTGCAGGACTTGAAACCGAAGAAGTGGCATGACGTTGTGCCGGACTTGAAACCGGAGGAGTCATCTCACGCGTTCGGGGACTTGGAGGAGGTGGTGGACTTCGAGGAGGAGTTGTCTCACGCGTTCATGGACTTAAGGAGCGGGAGTCTGCTGACTCGATGGTGGACTTCGAGGAGGAGTCGGCAGACGACGCGGTGTCGGTGGACTTCGAAAGATGATGCAATCCTTTCTCCATAGAATGATACGATTTATGGCCTCTCCCACTGTGCGCTCGTCTTCACCTCCAGGAATGTCAAGCGTTAGCCCCGAATATGGGTTCACCACTTCATCAACCATGACACGAGCATAGCCCTCTGGAATTGGGATGCAATGGTAGGTTGCTTCGGGGGTAACTGGAAAAGCAACACCGTCCGCCACCTTCATGGATATGTTCTTCATTTTGGAGTGTAGCTCACAGTTAGTGTTCTCTATGATGTCATCCACATGGTATGTATCCAGCAGTGTGTCGCCGGGGCAGAACCAACGCTGCTTCTCGGCATGGATGGGATGGTGCTATCCAATGCTGGACGATCATCCGGTTCCTGCTGCCGCTGCTGAGACCCCCTTTCCTGGCTAAGTGAGTGGATCTGCTGCTGCTGCTGCTGGAATTTGAGTGCGAGGTCCGCGTGCCTTGCTTCTAGGCCTTGAAGGCGTTCTGCGTCCTGCTTCCTCTGCTCCTCCACCAGCTTCCTCTTCTTCTCCTCCTCCATCTTCTTTCTTGCGCGGGACCTGTAGTCGTGCTTCCAGTCCGAAAAGCCCTCATACCAGGGAATAACACCCATGCCTCGTGTTCTTCCCGGGTGTTCAGGATTTCCCAGGGAGCGCGTAAGCTCGTCGTTCTCTCTGTTGGGCGTGAACACCCACGCTCGAGCTTCTTCTATTGCGTCAAGTATCTTTTGTTCGACTCCTTTTAGACTTGCCTTCTTCGAAACCAGGCCTGTCTTCGGGTCCAACGCCCCCCCATGCGCATAGAACCAAGTTCTGCACCTGGGGGGCCAGCTCCTAGTAATCGGAGTGACCCCTGCACCCTCCATCTCTTTCTCAGACTTATCCCACTTAGGCATTCCCACCGCGTAGCCACCTGGACCCAGCCTATGGAACTGCGTCTTTCTTGCGGCATTTGTCTTGTTTTTCATCGACCGTTCCTTAGATAATTCTAAATCCTTGAAGGTCACGAAATCGTCCCAGTGTTCTCTTTGCTTCTCCAGTGTTCCCTTGAAATCTGGAGTTTTCCTTTCATTAGCGACGTAGTTGGCCCATACAGTTTTCTTGTGGGTGTTGAATGCAATTGCCATCTTCTTAAGAGCAGCGGCCTTGACTTTCTCCACATCTGCTTTAGTGAAATGATCTGGTAGGGTGAAATGTTCCATCAGAGATTTCACCAGGTCTTTTTTGGCTCTGTCGTCGACCCAAGTAACACCTGGACGTTTAGTCTTTGGCTCTTTCCATTCTTGAATGGAGATCGGGAGTTTGTCCTTCACAAAAACTCCGCATTGACGAGTCCACTTGTCCGCAACGTTCTTAGGCTTGAGGGGTTCACCACTAAGTTTGGTGGATTCGATGTGGTACTTTACACCATCCTTCAACAAGCTTCCCCGGCCTCGCTTTGTCTTGCTGTCTGTAGAAGCAGATTTGCTCGACCCGGAGGGCTGAAAGAAGAAAGATCGATTTGTTAATATATCTTCAATAAAAAAACATGTGATGATCACCAAAATGCATGCTTATATAAATATATCTCACCGGTAGTCTTTGTTATTTGAAGATCAGCATTGTCTGTGTCATCACAAACATTGTCTGTGTCATCATAATCATAGTTCATGACTTCATCAGCTCGGTTGTCGAGATCGAATATCTTTTCATCACCCTCTCGGGTATTGTTCAGATATTGGGAGCCGTCATCTGCTTCATTCAGATCATCTAGCCTGTGAGGGCTGCATATGATGTCGAACAATTCCTCTTCTCTCTCTCTGACGGTATTGTCTGCCATAGCTTTTACTTTACTAATACATAAGAAATATAAAACAATTTAGTATTCAAATTACAATGCATGGATGCAATTAATCAATAAGGAAAAACTGAATCTCGAATATATAATCTCGAATACATCATCCTCTTAATATATATAATATCGAATACATCGTCTCGAATATTATATATCGAATACATCACTGGCTAGGTACCTAATAAAGATCGAGTACTACAGAAGAATCTAGGGCCGCACTCGCGGTTCCTGGGGCGCGGGCGGTGCACACCCAAAGAAAAGGAACCATCAAAGGATCATATCTCCGGTGATCTGCCCAAAGAACCTGCCAAGTAGTGGAGAACCTGACGTCGTCCATAGCAGCCATGTAGCGATGGACGTGCTCATCTTCCTCCCTGACACGACGACGCACCACCTCCGGCGGGGCCGGCTGCCTCTGCACCAAATGTGGCCCACGCGAACGCCACCAAAGAAGATCAGGGTCGACGACGGGACCCGAGGTCGGGTTCCTCACCAAGCGGCGCGCCCCTCCAGGTAGCACCTTCCAGTGCCAGCCCGGCGGTGCCCAGTCACGGACATGGGTCCCCTGAAGCAGGACGTCGTCGCGAACGGGTCGACGGCGAGGATGCGGGCCGGGCATACCGTCGAGAACAAATACTATATTCCCGCAAATAGTAACATTTTTTAAATGATTGGATTGTGATAACTAAAATTCTATAGATATGCAAATTTTAACAATTTGACATTAATCTAATTCATCTGACTAAAACTAATTCTAAAATTTTCTGATTATATAACTAACATTTCTATAACAATTCTAGTATTTATATAACTAAAAAACAGAAAAATTGCTAACATTTCTTTAAATATTTCTCTAACTAAAAAACAGAAAATATTTATAACATTTCTATATAACTAACATTTCTAATATTTATATAACTAAAAAACAGAATAATTTCTAACATTTCTATAACTAAAAAACAGAAAAATTTATAACAAACAAACTAATGTGTGTGTGTAGTGTGTGTGTGTGTGTAGTGTGTGTGTGTGTGTGTGTGTAGTGTGTGTGTGTAGTGTGTGTGTGTGTGTAGTGTGTGTGTGTGTGTACATGGCGGCCGGGGCGAGCTCACCGGCGAGGCGACGACGGGACGGCGACGACGGGGCGACGGGACGGGTCGGCGACGACGGGGAGACGGGATGGGGCGGCGACGACGGGGCGGGGCGGCTGGGGCGACGGGACGGGGCGGCGACGATGGGGCGGGGCAGGGCACGGCGACGGGGACGACGGGGACGGGGACGGCCGGGGAGGTGACGTCGACGGGGGCGGCGACGAGGGGCGGGGACGGCCGGGGTCGGCGACGAGGGGCGGGGGCGGCAACGTCGACAGGGACGGCGTCGATCGGGGCAGGGCGACGCGACAGAGGGAGGAAACAGAGGGAAGAAACAGAGGGAAATTGAATTTTTTTTCAAGTGTTGTATATATAGGATGGACCTTTAGTACCGGTTGGAGCCACCAACCGGTACTAAAGGTCTGTTTTGGTTAGGCCATGCGGCGGAAAGCGCCCCCCCTTTAGTACCGGGTGGTGGCTCCAACCGGTACTAAAGGCCCCTCTTTAGTACCGGTTGGAGCCACGGCCCGGTACTAAAGGGGCTGTGCAAGTTTAGTCCCACCTCGCTAGCCGAGGGGCTACCGCACTGGTTTATAAGCCCCAGTGCGGTAGCTCTCTCGAGCTCCTCTCCTAAGCAGGCCTACTGGGCCTACCTGTCCTCTTCCGCCCAGTGGGCCTACTGGGCCTTTGCGGGCCTGCATCCTGGCCCAACAAAAGGTTGTGTTCGTAGTCGTATGCAGGCCGCTTTGGCCCAGTAGGTGGGCTTTTTTATTTTCTTAATTTTTTTCGCTTTATTTATTTTTGTTTCATTTATTTTTGAGTTGTTTTTTGTTGTATTTAGAGTTTCTTTGTGAATATTTTTGCTTTAGGTACAAAAAATTACAAACTTTCTGTTAGTGCCGGTAGTTTTCAAATTTGAATAGTTTAAATTTTGAATTATTTGAGATTTGTGTGAATCACTAGTTTGTGAATAACTTAACTTTGAAAAAAGTTTTTTCAGTGATTCTTTTTTCTTATTTTAATATTAGTATGTTTTATCATTATATTCAATTTGGTAATGCTTAGGTTATTTAAAAAATGAAATGCCTTTGTAACAGTTCAGTTTTCGTCGGAAACCCTGATACTTCGAAAGAGATTGTCCATTTTGTACATGAAGTGCACCCAGTTTTGGCCGTAACCCTCTCTACTTTTTTGCAGATGCTATTTGTATGAAATTATGATATCATACCAACTTTCAATCTTTTCTGAGTTCATTTGAAATGATTTTCAATTTCAGGATCTTTTAGCTGGAAAAAAAAATCAGTAAATGCATGAAAATAATTTGTTTTCACATAAAATTTCTTCGCGTTTCAAATGCCAAAACACATAACTACCCTAACTATTACAGACATTCCCTTCTGGGTGTGAAACACAGAAGAAAGTGATGATAGTGAAGCCGATCACATCCCAGATCTTTGGGTGTGAAACTTTTTCTTCGCGTGTGTCCCTTTGCGCCGTAGCCATGGAAAATCTTCATCATTTAACTGGATGCCCGGGTCAATATTCACTGTGAATGGAGCAATTTCATCAAACTTTTCATAATCTTCTGACATGTCTGTCTTGTCATCCACTCCCACAATGTTTCTTTTTCCTGAAAGAACTATGTGGCGCTTTGGCTCGTCGTATGATCCATTCGCTTCCTTATCTTTTCTTTTTCTCGGCCTGGTAGACATGTCTTTCACAAAAAAAACCTGCGCCACATCATTGGCTAGGATGAATGATTCGTCTGCATACGCAAGATTGTTGAGATCCACTGTTGTCATTCCATACTACGGGTCTTCCGTTACCCCGCCTCGTGTCATATTGACCCATTTGCAGCAAAACAAAGGGACCTTCAAATCACCTGGTCCATAGGTTAAGTTCCCATATGTCCTCTATGTAACCATAATATGTTTCCTTTCCCGTGTTGGTTGTTGCATCAAAGCGGACACCACTGTTTTGGTTGGTGCTCTTCTTATCTTGGGCGATCATGTAAAATGTATTCCCATTTATCTGGTACCCTTTGGAAGTCATTATATTCGAAGATGGTAACTAGGACAGCGAGTACAGGTCATTTTGAATATCTCCATCATTCAGGGCACGTTTCTGCAACCAACCGGCGAAAGTCCTCGTTTGTTCACATGTAATCCAGTCGTCAGGCTTCTCCGGGTGTTTGGACTGTAGAAACTTCTTGTGTTCCTCCATATACGGAGCCACCAAGGCGTAATTTTGTAGAACTGTGTAGTGTGCTTCAGTGAGAGAATGCCCGTCCATACATATTATTTGATGCCCTCCTAGCGTGCCTTTTCCTTCCAGTCTGCCCTTATGCCGCGATTCAGGAACACCAATCGGCTTAAGGTCAGGAATAAAGTCAATACAAAACTCAATGACCTCCTCATTTTCATGGCCCTTCGAGATGCTTCCTTCTGGCCTAGCACGGTTATGAACATATTTCTTTAAGACTCCCATGAACCTTTCAAAGGGGAACATATTATGTAGAAATACAGGACCCAAAATGTTAATCTCTTCGCAAAGGTGAACTAGGACGTGCGTCATGATGTTGAAGAAGGATGGTGGGAACACCAACTCGAAACTGACAAGACATTGCACCAAATCATTCTGTAACCTTGGTATGATTTCTGGATCGATTACCGTCTGAGAGATTGCATTGAGGAATGCACATACCTTCACAATGGCTAATGGAATGTTTTTCGGTAGAAGCCCCATCAATGCAACCGGAAGGAGTTGCGTCATAATCATGTGGCAGTCATGAGACTTTAGGTTCTGAAACTTTTTCTCTACCATATTTATTATTCCCTTTATATTCGATGAGAAGCCAGACGGTACCTTCAAGCTGTATGTCGTCTTTTCCGTGCATACGTTGCTGGTCCTCCCGTGCCTCTGGTGTATCTTTTGTCTTCCCATACACGCCCAAAAAGTCAAGCAGGGTCACGCAAAGATTCTTCGTCACATGCATCACGTCGATTGCGGAGCGGACCTCTAGATCTTTCCAATATGGCAGGTCCCAAAATATAGATTTCTTCTTCCACATGGGTGCGCGTCCGTCAGCGTCCTTCGGAATAGGTTGTCCGCCAGGATCCTTTCCAAAGATTACCTTCAAATCCTTGACCATTTCATGTACATCAGCACCAGTACGGTGGCGAGGCTTCGTTCGGTGATCCGCCTCACCTTTGAAATGCTTGCCTTTCTTTCTTACGGGATGCCTTGTCGGAAGAAATCGACGATGTCCCAGGTATACATTCTTCCTACAACTATCCAAATATATAATGTCGGTATCATCCAAACAGTGCGTGCATCTGCGGTATCTCTTGTTTGTTTGTCCTGAAAGGTTACTGAGAGCAGGCCAATCATTGATGGTCACGAACAGCAACGCCTTTAGGTCAAATTCTTCCTGTCCGTGCTCATCCCACGCACGTACACCTGTTCCATTCCACAGCTGTAATAGTTCTTCAACTAATGGCCTTAGGTACACATCAATGTCGTTGCCGGGTTGCTTAGGGCGTTGGATGAGCACTGGCATCATAATGAACTTCCGCTTCATGCACAACCAAGGAGGAAGGTTATACAAACATAGAGTCACAGGCCACGTGCTATGGTTGCTGCTCTGCTCCCTAAAAGGATTAATGCCATCTGCTCTTAGACCAAACCATACGTTCCATGGGTCACCTGCAAACTCCTCCAGTACTTTCTCTTGATTTTTCTCCACTGCGAACCGTCAGCGGGTACTCTCAACTTTCCGTCTTTCTTACGGTCTTCTGCGTGCCACCGCATCGCCTTCGCATGATCTTTGTTTTGGAACAAATGTTTCAACCATGGTATTATAGGAGCATACCACATCACCTTGGCAGGAATCTTCTTCCTGGGGAGCTCATCGTCGACATCACCAGGGTCATCGCGACTGATCTTATAACGCAATGTACCGCATAGCGGGAAAGCGTTCAAATCCTCGTACTCACCGCGGTAGAGGATGCAGTCATTAGGGCATGCATGTATCTTTTGCACCTCTAACCCTAGAGGGCAGACAACCTTCTTTGCTTCATACGTACTCTCGGGCCATTCGTTGTCCTTTGAAAGCATATTCTTTATCATGAACAGCAACTTTCCAAATCCCTTGTCAGATACACCATTCTCTGCCTTCCATTGCAGCAATTCAAGTGTGGTGCCCAACTTTTTTTTGTCAGCTTCGCAATTCAGGTACAACAATTTCTTGTGATCCTCTAACATGCGCTGCAACTTCGTCCTCTCCAGATCACTTGCGCAGTTTCTCTTTGCATCGGCAATGGCCCGACCTAGATCATCAGCGGGCTCATCTGATGCCTCTTCTTCAGCTTCTTCCTGTATTGCCGGCTCAGCTTCTTCCCCCATTGTTGTATCATCGTATTCAGGGAACCCATGGCCAGGATAGCCGTCGTCGTCCTCTTCTTCTTCATTGTCTTCCATCATAACCCCTATTTCTCCGTGCTTGGTCCAAACATTATAGTGGGGCATGAAACCGGAATCAAGTAGGTGGACGTGAATGGTTCTTGACGTAGAGTAACTGTGACCATTCTTACAGCCAGCACATGGACAAGGCATAAAACCATCCGCCCGCTTATTTGCCTCAGTGGCAAGAGGAAAAATATGCATGCCATTAATAAACTCGAGAGAGCATCGGTCATCATACATCCATTGTCGGCTCATCTTCATTACACAACACCGAATTGACCAAATTAATACAAGTTCATACATAAAGTTCATATACAACACTTAATTAAATGCAACATACAAATAACTCTCTAGCTAAAGAATTTAAATGCAACAACAAATGCGATGAAGATCGCAACTAAGATAACAATTGATCCAACAACATAATGATACCAAGCCACACTATCAATGACATATTTTCTAATCTTTCTAATCTTCAACCTCATTTTCTCCATCTCGATATTGTGATCATCGACGACATCGGTAACATGCAACTCCAATTCCATCTTCTCCCCGTCAATTCTTTTCAATTTTTCTTTCAAATACTCGTTTGCTCTTTCAACTAAATTTAACCTCTTGGAAATAGGGTCGGTTGGAATTTCCGGTTCACATACCTCCTAGATAAAAATATCTATGTCAACTTGATGGGCATAATTTGTCATAAACACGAAATGCAACAACTAGTTTTAAAAGAGAATATACTTCATCCGAATCATAACAAGGACGACGGCCGACGGGGACGGATATCAAAACCATGGCACTATGTATAACAAACAACGTACGGGTAAAATAATTGTACGAGTAACTATATATCAAAATCACACAAACATCAATTTGGTTGCCGGCGACGGGACGGTGCGGGCGATCGACGGTGGTTACGACGGAGATTTAGAAGGCACTAAGTAAACCACACCTACATATGCAAACTAAGTGTTATTTTTGACCTCAAATTGCATATAAATCAAATACTAGCAAATATAATTCCTCCCAAATTAATCACTATACAAAGCATTGCAAGAGCTAATCTAGCAATGAGAGTTGAAAGGACAAAGTTGCTAACCTTTGTGATCATTCGAATGGATGGGGGCCTTCAAATCTTGATAAATTTTGGGCAAAATTTGTGACGAGCTCGAGGAAGGGAGGGAAAGAACAGAGGAAGTGAGGGGAAAGGGGAAGAACAGAGTGGCTCGGGTGGACGAAGGGTTTATGTACGTCGACCTTTAGTACCGGTTCGTGCCACGAACCGGTACTAAAGGTGCTGGAGGGGCCCCAGACTGACAACACCCTGCCACCACTCTCTTTAGTACCGGTTCGTGGCACGACCCGGTGCTAAAGGTTCGCCAAGAACCGGTACTAATGAGAACGGCCGGCTAGCCGTTGGAACCGGCACTAATGGACACATTAGTGCCGGCTCAAATTCAAACCGGCACTAATGTGTCTCATATTAGGTCATTTTTCTACTAGTGCCAGTGTACATATACGACGCGATTGTTCGGCCAGTACTAGTGCCAGATACACACGTACATATAGATTCCAGGAGATCCTACGTGCCAAGCTAGCTAGCCGGCAGCTGGATGGATTCTTAGCAACTCCCGTAGAAAACTAGCACATGCACGTACAAACTACAAGTCGCCGGGCTGGTCGATCTTCAACACGACGAGACACGCGCATACGCATATGAGAACACAAAAGGCGCCGATGGATCGCAATAGGTGCGTGTCGCACTTAAAACTTTTCTTTTCTTTAATCTGGGTTAACTTTACACGGGTAGATTACACGCGTATACTACTTCCTCCGTCCCAAAATAAGTGTCTTAACTTTCTACTAACTTTAATACAAAGTTATACTAAGATCAAGACACTTATTTTAGGATAGAGGGAGTATATAGCAGTGAAAGATAGCAATACGAGTTCTAATCTACGTGGTGATTGCACCAGCCTGAGCCGGACAAAGTCTTATGTCCAACATTCGATACCTGTTTTTTTAATTTTTTTGTGGCGACGCCTTGTTTTCTTTCTCGACCAAAGAAGCCTTCATGTTCGGGCCGGCCCGGCCCATCCCAGTTTGTGGCTTTGTGCTTTGTGCATGCATCAAGCACTCGCTTGCTCAACAACAACAAAATACCTAACAAAAATTTGACCTGTACATCTTGATATTCTATATGCGCACGACGAGTTTCGCGGAAAACCAACATATTTTTTGGCTGTGTAAAAATGACGAAAATATGTCTCATGAAATTTCCCTTTTAATACAGAAATATGTCTTTCTCACACATGACATAAAACTTGTCGGTTTTTTGTTAAATGACGTTGTGAGCACGTAGAGTGTTGAGATGTACATGTGAAACAATTTTTAGTATTTTGTGACATTTCAAAATATGTTTAAAATACAATTTAAAAACCAGGAGAATATGCTCACAGGTGCGAAAACACCACCCTTTTTTCCTATACTGATAATTTGATCTGCAACGTCCCTCCAAAGTCTGGGCTCCTACCAAGTTACCAGCATATAATGGTCCACACATGTAGGCTAAAGAAGGCCATGAGTATTATTCCCATGGAGAAGGATTGAAGACTCCACCACTCTCACACTTGAGTATTCTCCGTCCATTTGCGCCCTTTATATAAAGCACTCCATATTCACCCGATTAGATTGTTCCTCCATCCACAGTTCTAACTAGAGATTCACTCACTGGGGATATATATAAGCCCATAAGATATGTGTGAACTGTCAACCAGAAAAATAGAGAGAATATCATGATAATGAACAGAGAGTTGTATATGGACATAATGCGGGTAGTGGAGACATCAGGACATTAGCAAACACCTTTTCAGAGAACATCTCCACAAGTTCACTACTAGAAAAACGGCTATAGCTAATATGGACATTAATGGCGCACTATACATGTGGTGCGCCACTGCTATGTAGCAGTGCGCACCATGTGTAGGTGCGCCATTAGTAACCAAAACAGTAATGGCGCACCAGGTGAAAAGTGCGTCATTACTAAGTTTGATCAAGGTTTGACCCAGTCATACACATAGTAATGGCGCATTTTGTATAGATACGCCATTACTAAGTTGACATAGTAATGGCGCACCTTCATAAAGTGCGCCATTACTATGTGCATGACTTGGTCAAACCTTGGTCAAACTTAGTAACGGCGCACCTATACAAAGTGCGCCATTACTAACTGTCATCGTCCTCGAGTCAGGCATCCATGAGCCACACTCGTGCCAATCCACCGCTGCCGCATACCTTGTGCCCGTCGCCAACATGCCACGCTCGACATCTGCACGGCAATGCGCACCCTCCTAGATCAAGAGGGACTGGTGCGGCCATCGTCGGTCGGGTCAGACGGAGGCCACCACCGCCGTCTACCATCGTCGGTCGGCGATCGAGGGCGCCGGAAACTAGGGCTCGAGAGAAGAGGAGGAACCACCCAAACCGAAATTCAAAAGAGCATGCACGATGATTGGTGTTATAATTAAGTGCAATGTTAATGCAATTAACTTAATCGAAAAATTTAGGATGGGAATACCCCTGAACTTAATTGGGCCAATTAAAGCTACACAAATTTTTAGATTGAAAATACCCTTGGGCTTTAAAAAGGTTCAGTTAGTCTCATCTGTTACATCACCCATATAATACACAGACTGGCAACATGAAAAGAGCCCATAACGCTCGCAACTGTTTGAAGCCAAACCTCATTGGGCCACGCTCGACAGGCCTAGGTGTTGGTCCTCTCGTAGGAATCACTACGTACTGAATCTGACGGTTTATAATGTGAATGAGACCAAACTATTTCTCAGCTAGCTGAGAATAGCAAAACCGTAAATATATTGTTAGCTACGGCTTGGTTGTTAGGAGCCTAGAGAATTATCTCTTTAAACTGTATCTTATGTCTAAACCTCCTGTAACTTCCTACCGTGAATATCTATCTCTCCCTCTCGTTCCCGATGTAATTCCTGACGTGCTTGGCACTTTTGTGTGAGATCACCTCCAATCAATATACACACATGCGGGTCTCGATATTATAGATTGAGACGCTTCATACTTTTAAATGTACAAGAGGGAGCAAGCATGATAGAGGGTTTTTTTTTTTGCGATGAGCATGATAGAGACATTGAATAGGTGAGGCGCTGTAAAGGGGCTATACAAGGAGATATACAACCCATGTCAAGCGAGTAAACCAGATCCAGGAATAATGCGAGTATCAGGATTTGAACCCTGGTGGGTTGGGGATACCACTGTCCACCTAATCAACTCAACCACAGGTTGATTCGCGCAAGTAAACCAGTTTGATAATTAGATTTGAAACATCCCTCCGAAGTCTGAGTGGTTACCAAGTTACCACTACGTGAAGGAATCCACTTAGAGGCTATGGTAGGCCATGAGCATTAATCCCCTGCAGAAGGAATGAAGACTCCACCAAACTCCGTGCATCCGGTGCCCTTTATATAAACCACTCCCATATTCACCAAACTATATTGTGCATCCATCCACAGGTTCTATCTAGTGATTCTCTTACGGGCGTACATGTAAGCCCATAAGATAGGTGGCAACGACAAATAATAGAGTATACCATGATAAAAGTTACACAAAGATATGTTCCGAATAATGAGGGAATTGGAGACATCGGGACATTAGCAAACACTTTGGCACAGGTATTGTCGACAGGTTCGGTGGTACCCATAGAGGCCACCTTTTTTGCGGCGGCCTCTTCCTGCAGCTATAGCGGGCAATCGCAGCAAATAGCCAAAAAAAATCCGGTGGAAGAGATGATTTCTAGAGGGTTTTTCTCATTGTTAAGCCATTTAGAGGTATTTGTGGATGATTTCGCGGCAGCAGCCATAGCGTAGCAGCGAGCCTCCCAGGCAGCTATAGCGCAGTTGTCGCGACTATTTCGCGGGCTATTTTAATCTATACTGGTACGTGCCTCCTAGACAAGCCATGACAGTTGGACTGCTGAGCTTCACAAGGAACTCAAAGCTGAATCAAGTGTCGGAGGCTACTGGAAACATTTGCGACCATCTCCTGGTCGCAATTTGCCCGTGCCGGGGCAGCCAGCGCATGGGCTAACAAGATACACTTTCTGTTGACCCACCTGCCGTCGACTGAAAGCGAAGTCAGACATGACCACCAGGATGTCTGAGATAATGGTGCAGAATGAGGCAAGGAAAGAAATAGCACGCTATTTGAAATAGCGCAGCCTTCAAAAAAACGAAATAAACGAAATAGCATGCTAATAGCGCGCTATTTTGCAAAATAGCGTTTCACAAAACATTATTCAGATTTCAGCATATAGCATACAAATGACAGATATATCAACACAAATGACAGATTTCAGCAGCTAAAACCAAGGCTAAAACATTGTTCAGATAACAAAGCACAGGGGCGGAGCTACGTTGAGATCTGCAAGGGCCGTGCCCCCCAGGCTTTGTAAAAAATATGAAGAAACTGTTTTTAGCCTGCTTAGATTAGAAAAAATAGAGCTTTTGGCCCCCCCAAACATGCATAATTTGCATTTGGCCCCCCTGAAGATCTGTTCTAGCTCCGCCACTGACAAAGCATGGTCCAGATATAGGCATATAGCAATGTTCAGAGTTCATACATTCAGATTTAGGCAAGAGGCGGCCGGCCGTGGCTGGAGGAGACGGGCGAAGCTCCGGCGGCCGCCGTTGCCACCGCTGCCTCGTTCGATTTGGGAAGGGCTCGCTCGGTAGGTTGGTTAGGATTAGCTCGGCTGGAGGAGAAGATATGCTTGGTTACTGGGCTAGAAAGCCCAAAAGTATAGTGGGCTGATGAAAAATTCGTCTGAAAGAAAAACGCCGTCAAAAAAATAGCGCTGATACGCGCTATAGCGCGCAATCGCCGTATTTAGCGCGAATAGCACCGTAGCGAGTGAAATTTGCATAGCGTAGCGTTTAGTTTTCAGAAATGCTATAGCGCGCTATTAGCGCCGCTATAACGCGCTATTTTTTTCCATGGAATGAGACTAGCCACAATGCATAGTAACATACACTAGTAACATACACATATCCCTAGACTGTGTTACTACCTTCATAGTGGGTAGTAACATAAGTGTGGTAACATACAAAGCTTCATTTATTAGGTTATAGACTAATATTGCATTAGGACATGTGATGTTACAGTAACTAGCTAAGTTACTGTAACTATCTCTCTCCTCATTAACTTATCGCCACATAAGCAAATTTGTTGAGTTGGACTTGATGTTACTGCTGAAGTTACTCCCACTGTGGCAAGTCTGGGGACTTGTTCAAACTTTCTAGGAGCAACTCTTTCGCTACCGATGACATGTCAGTCTCAGTCTGAACCGGTCCCTGTATCAGAATACAGCGGACATATTCTTGGCAAATAACTGGGATAAACATAGTTTCTTCAGAACTTCTGATTGGGCTATGCATTACTCATATTTCTGAGTGAGCAATGTAAGGATAAGAATTAATGACTCCGAGTTTGTAGTTTGAGGTGCACACTTATACTAAAAGCCGATTGACATGATGAACATTTGCTGGCAATTATCTTAATTTCTATAATTTTGGTTGGAAACGAAGTCCACAATGCACATTTCCTGAGGACTTTAGAGAGTGCGGATGCCTGCACATAAGAATCTACGACTTAAAAGTTTGGAAAAACATGTACAAGTTAATACTAGAAGTATGTCATATTTTTTAATTGCTTTAGTAAATTGTGCTTTTGACATATACGGTTAGAGCATCTACAGTCGTGTGCCTTAAACAGATCAAAAATGATCGGGCTGACTGGAACCTCTCATATCCAGCCCAAATATAGGGTGGATATGGTGGTGCCCGGTCGCGCGTCCGCCACGTTGTACTGATAGTCTGACACTAGGGTCCCACAGAAAAACACTCCAAAACCTGGCGGCCCGAAGCTCGTCTCCTCTGTCGGACCGATGGCGCCACGTGGCGCCGCTCCGACGGGCCGCATAGGGCCTACCCCGGCTATTTAAGCCGACCGCAGGCACCGAAACCATACCCGTCCACATTTCCCCCCTCCCATCCGCCGCCATCGCTACTTTACACTTGCCGTCTGCCACCACTAGTAGCCATGCCCCCACACGGCCGGGTAAGGATCTACCCATATCTAACGCAAGAGCGCCGGCTGCAGCTCCTTGAGGTAGAGGAGGAGGTGGTGGAGAAGGTTGAGGAGGATGATTTGGGGGACGCTGGGGACGCAGAACAGCATGCCTTGCTCGATTCCCTCCGCTCAGAGTCGGATGCAGTGGCCAGATGCCGTCGTCGGCAGGAGATGGAGGCGGAGCATGTTGTGGAAGGCGACGAGATGCTCGCATACATAGACGAGGAGGGTGAGGAGGAGGATCCGGAGTCCTCCTACGCGCCCGTCCAAATTGTGATATGCATAACTCAGATTTCTGACTAGGAAAAGTAAATGTAAGGACTAATTTGACTGCAAGTCTAAATCTGAGGTAGCAGCATGTTCCAATAGATAATTGACTTGAATGCTCATTTCCTGAAAATTCTCCTTATTTCTATCCTTTCACTTCAAAACAAGCCATGTGCCTTCGCCTATGGAGACAGAGTGAATACTCCACCAACTCCTACACTTCCACTAGTAATATCCTTTGTCCGTCTCTCCCTTCAAATACACCACTTCATCTTCACCTGTAACGCCCAGGATTGGATGCGCCAAGTGTCATCCAGTAATTTGTCGTTGTTATCATGTCATTTGCTTGCGTGTTGCATTTTGCCATGTCATCATGTGCATTTAATTTTGCATACGTGTTCATTTCTTGCATCCGAGCATTTTCCCCGTTGTCCGTTTTGCAATCCGGCACTTCTATGTCATCCGGCGTCCCCTTCTTGTCTCTTCTCGTGAGCGGGTGTTAAACATTCTAGGAATGGACCGAGGTTTACCAAGCAGCCTTGGTACACTACCGGTAGACCGCCTGTCAAGTTTCGTGCCATTTGGAGTCCGTTTGATACTCCAACAGTTAACTGGGTAACCGCGAAAGCCTCTTTTGTTGCAGCCCAAAACCACTTCAAATCAGCCTTGAGCCCATCCAAACCCCCTCCATGCTCTCGGTCGTTCGGTCACGATCGTGCCGGCAAAAACCACACCTCATTTGGATTCTCCTAGCTCCCTCTACCTATAAAAATGCCCCTCCCCCTCCATTTTCGGGTTCAAACCCTAGCCCCGCTCCTCTCGCCCGCCGGACACGTCCGATCTGGACCGGACACGTCCGCCGCCGCCGACCGACGAATCCCGTGCCGACAACTGTCCTTCGTCGCTGTCCCCGTGCCGCCGGCCCGTGGAGCCCATCCGGGGCCCGCGCGGGCCCAGATCCCGCTACCGCCTGGCTCGTCCCGCTGCCGCAGCCCGCACCCCGCGCCGGTGCCCTCCGCCGCCAGCTCTGTTCGTCGCCGCCGGCCACCCGACCCCGCGTCGCCTGCCGCCCGCGGCCCGACCGCGCCCCACCGCCCGGCTCCGCCTTCGCCACGCCCCGCCACGTCGGTCGCCGCCTCCGCCCCGCACCTCGTCGCCAGCCCCCTCGCCTCCCAGTCGGTCAGATCCGGTGAGGAGCCGGCCGGATACGCCTCCCACCTCCAACTCCGGCGGCTGGCTCGCGAACTCCGGCGAGCCCGCGCCCCGCCTTGGAAAGCGTGCTGGACCCCTAGATCTGAGAGGTTGACTCCATTTTCGTCCATGTCCTTTTTCTATAATATTTTCATGCTCTGTTCATCATGCCATAACTCCATGCTCGCTATTCCGATTTGTTCATATGATATGTCAAAATGTTCGCTGTGAGATGCTCTACACTTCATTCTATTGTGCCATGCTTGTTTGAGATCATATTATTGCCCGAATCATCCTTGCAAGAGTGCTATATGATGTTAACTGCTGTCTGTTAACAGAACTTGATGATTTGTCATTTTTGTTGCATTTGATGTGTCCATCCTATGAGCTTGATGTTTACATGTGTTTTGAACTACATCATGCCATATTTACATATGTGCATTCCATGTATTTTTGTGAGTCTGGTAATGAGTGCATCGAGCTTGTTAAGTAAGGTACTTGTTGTTGCTGTTTTGCTAGGCTGAATCTGCTATATTATGATGCTATGTAAACCTGCTCCTACAAGTCATTCTATGCATAATCTGGAGATGTTCACTAAGTATGTTATGTTATACATGTCATGCTATATCCATCCATGCCCCTGCTTGCATTTATAGCCTGTTGTAGCTTGTTGTAATCTTGCTCTCCAATTGCTAAATAATGTTGCTGTCAGCCTGTTAACATTAAGTTCAGTCTTGCCATGTGTTTTTCTAGTGATCCATGTACCTTATGAACTTGCTCTTTCCATGCTTAGCTTTGTTAATATCTTATATTATTGTTGGTCACCTTTTCATGCCATGTATTGATCTGTGGTGAGTGGTACAAGCTCACCAACATGCCTAATTATTGTTGTTCCTGCCATGTCTGAATCTGTCATATCACTTGGCATGTTTGCATGGATGCCACCATCTTTTCTGTTGATCTTTGGAATTAGTTCAGTAATGGAGATTTGTTTTGTGTCTTTAGTAGTAGCATGCCATGCCTTTGTTTGCCATTTTAAGTTCCTGTAACATGCTGTTTTATAGTTCCAAATATTGCAACCTGATGTTATTTCTGCTAAGCATGTAAACTGTTATTACTTGCAATCTTGCCATGTGTTTTTGAGCATGTTATATTGTTTTCTGGAGATAGATCAGTGTTCATGTTTTGTCATGATTTACCTCTACTTCATTCCCATGCCTTTTTTTCACGTTGAGATGTTGTAGCATATTGTTTTGATGCTTGCCAGATGTCTAGTTGCTGTTTTGGACAGCTTGTCCTTTAAACTTGTTTCATGTGTGTGTGTTGAACCGTTGCTCCGTTTGGAGTGTGCTCTATATTAAACTTGCTTAGAATTGCATGTAGTTTCATATTATCATGTTGCATCCATGTTTTGAGAGTGTTTGCTTGATGTTTGTATGCATTTTGCATCAATGCCATGTTTAACTTGCTTTGCTCATATCTTCTAGGCCGTAGCTCCAAATCTAATGATCTTTATATGTAACTTGACTAGAATCTCGTGTAGATCATATTGGTAAATCTTAACTTGCTGTTTAACAACTTGAACATAAGGTTTATTCATATCTGGACCAATTTCGAAATTTGCATATGAGGAATTACCGAAATTGTTATATGTTTTCCCGGCCTCATTTAAACTTGCCTTGATGTGTTGCTCTTGTTTGCATCATCTCTTGCCATGAGTAGCTTCATGTAGTCTTGTCTTGCATCATGCTTGGTTGTGCATCTTGTCATGTTTATGTGTTGTTTGTTTACCTTGTTGTTTGATTTTTCCGGTTGTGCTCCTTCTCGTTAGTTCCTATTTCGTTGCGATCGTGAGGATTCGTTCGTCTACGCTTGGTTCGTATTCATGGCTTCATCTTCTTCATGGACTCGTTCTTCTTCCTAGCGGGATTTCAGGCAAGATGACCGTCACCTTGGATCTCACTACTATCATTGCTATTCTAGTTGCTTCGTTCTATCGCTATGATGCGCTACCTATCACTTGTTCTTCAAGCCTCCCAATTTGCCATGTCAGCCTCTAACCTTTTTCACCCTTCCTAGCAAACCGTTGCTTGGCTATGTAACCGCTTTGCTCAGCCCCTCTTATAGCGTTGTTAGTTGAAGGTGAAGTTGAAGATTGCTCCATGGTGGACAGAATTTTGTTCGGATATCACAATATCTCTTATTTAATTAATGCATCTATATACTTGGTAAAGGTTGGAATACTCGGCCTTATGCCCAGTGTTTGTTCCACTCTTGCCGCGCTAATTTTTCGTCATATCGGTGTTATGTTCCTTGATTTTACGCTCCTTACGCGGTTGGGTGATTTATGGGACCCCTTGACAGTTCGCTTTGAATAAAACTCCTCTAGCAAGGCCCAACCTTGGTTTTACCATTTGCCTCACCACCACCTATACCCTTCCCTTGGGTAGGCCAACCCGAGGGTCACCCTTATTTTAGCCCCCCCGGGCCAGTGCTTCTCTAAGTGCTGGTCCGAACCGAGCCGCCTGCGGGGCCACCTCGGGGAAACTCGAGGTCTGGTTTTACTTGTAGCCTGTCTCATCTGGTGTTGCCCTGAGAACGAGATATGTGCAGCTCCTATCGGGATTGTCGGTGCATCGGGCGGTTTTGCTGGACTTGTTTTACCATTGTCGAAATGTCTTGTAAACCAGGATTCCGAGACTGATCGGGTCTTCCTAGGAGAAGGAATATCCTTCGTTGACCGCGAGAGCTTATAATGGGCTAAGTTGGGACACCCTTGCAGGGTATAAACTTTCGAGAGCCGTGCCCACGGTTATGTGGCAGATGGGAATTTGTTAATGTCCGGTTGTAGATAACTTGACACCAGATCCGAATTAAAACACATCAACCGTGTGTGTAGCCCTGATGGTCTCTTTTCGGCAGAGTACGGGAAGTGAACACGGTTTTGGGTTATGTTTGACGTAAGTAGGAGTTCCGGATCACCTCTTGATCATTGCTAGCTTCACGACCGTTCTGTTTGTTCTCTTCTTGCTCTTATTTGCGTATGTTAGCCACCATATATGCTTAGTCGCTGCTGCAACCTCACCACTTTACCCCTTCCTTCCCTATTAAGCTTTGCTATTCTTGATACCCATGGTAATGGGATTGCTGAGTCCTCGTGGCTCACAGATTTTTACAACAACAGTTGCAGGTACAGGTTATGCGATGATCATGACGCGAGAGCGATGTTTGCTTGTTTTGGAGTTCTTCTTTTGCTTCTTCTTCGATCAGGGGATAGGTTCCAGGTCGGTAGCCTGGGCTAGCAGGGTGGATGTCGTTCGAGTTTCTGTTTGTGTTTCATCTGTAGCCGGATGTCGCCCTTATGTATTGTGATGTTGTATTTGTGTGGCATTCTATGCCTCTTGTATGTATCCCTATCTATTTTGTAATGTTGATGTAATGATATTCACCTTGTAAAAGCACCTTCAAGATCCACTTCTATCCTTGATGGGACCTTCGAGTTCCTTTAGGATATGGTCGCATCTTGGGCGTGACAAGTTGGTATCAGAGCCTCGACCGACCCTAGGAGCCCCCTTGATTGATCGTGTAGTTTGGTCGTTGTTGAGTCTAGAAGAAAATTGTTTTCAGAGTCTAGTTATATCGGAGAGTAGGAATTCTTTTTACTCCTCAGCCCCTTCGTCGCTCTGGTGAGGAATCTTGACATTGGTGTTTTGAACTACAGATCTTCCCCTTCAAAATTTTCTTTAGGATCACGCAGTCAGTTTTCCGATCGTTGGTTCTCAGCTCTTTTCATCCGGTGCTTTTCTCGTCAAGTTGACTCGAGCCTCTTCATCATTGCCAAGTTCAACCCTCAGTTGTTTTTCTTTTTCCCACCCGCCCTCCCCTTTTTCTTCTCGGAGCCGGAGCCCCTAATCCAGTATCCATCCTACTCGTGTGAAGCCTTTGCTTTCTTTCAACCGGTGTTTTCTCTTCAAGTTATTCGTTGAGTTCCCCTTCCAAGTTGCCTTTGTTTTTCCCACCCTCCCACCCTTTTTCTTCCTGGAGCCTGAGCCTCTTTCGAGCATCAATTTCATTCATGTGGACCCTCTTCAGTCTTTCGCCAATTATTTTATCCGGTGAATTCTCGTTTTGTTCGACATTCTTCATCTTTTTTCTTCTCCGATGGATTCAATACTAATTTTTGGTAGTGATTATATTCTTTTCCTCGGCTCAAATGTTTTCCCCTTGCTCGTTCACCTCTCGCCAGTTAATCATTCCGGAGTTTGGAAGACATCTCAGGAGATTCGTCTGTGTTCCAATTAATTCGAGGTTGTCACCTCATTCAAATATTACAATTGTTTCGGTGCATCATCTATCTCTTCAACAATCCTTTCTAGCGATGTTTTTCTCTCTAGTGGGCCCTAACGCACAGGTCTTTTCCCAGGATCTTACCTGACTCTTGTAATTCTCCCGGGGTTATTCTCAAATTCTTTTCAAGTGTGACGTAAGAATGAATTTCATCAGTCAGATCTTTTCCAAGATCAATTTCAAATCATTTTCATTGTTGGCTCAACCTCTTCGCTTTTCATTCTCCCGGTGTATCTCAGTAATTTTGGTGGTGTTTCTCGTCGTCATTTGAAGATCAAAGAAGAGTTTTTCCTCTAAATCTTGTCCGTTCTTCCAAAGGTTCATGGTTCTAGCTTCTTATTATCCTCTCAAATTATTCAATTTGTCAGATATTCCTTTTCTTACCCATCCGGAGTATGTCAGGAGTTGTTTTTCCATTTCTTTTCACCGGGGCCATTGTTACAGAAGAATTCTTGTCCTCACATTTCAGCTACCGTTATCCAATTATCCCGGTGCTTCATTCAAGTGTTCTTTAATCAGCTCTTGATCTCTTTGTTCTTTTGCATCTAAATCCCCTCTAGCATATTGGTTCTTCTAATTCTTCCCGGTGATTCAGTCTCTTTCATCAGTCATTTTCAAATTCTTACGGTGGTTCGTTCAAGATTCTTTTCTGTGATTCATTCGTTCTTTTCAATCCTACCGGTGGTTTATGAAGACTTTCTAAAGTTTTGCGCTGTATCCCCCTTAATCCTTTTCAACAAGAATAAGTAGTATGCAAAATTCATGTATCATCAATTAAATTTGATGAAGGATAAGCATACAATAAATCTTATTCGTATTTCATCCAAGTGAGTAATTCCTTCCTTCGGAGTTTGTTCTTGATGAATAAATTCTAGGTCCAAGTGTTTTCATCTTTTCTTTTCCGGAGTTCAAATTCCCTCGGCCATTTCGTCGGAACCTCCATCTAAATCATCGCAAGGCTCACCTTATTCTTTCTTCCTTCATTTTATCTCATCATTCTTTTGTCACCGGAGTTCTTCATGGTGGTTCTTCATGATTTAATTCATTCGTCAAGAGTTCATCAAGATTTTGTTGGTGGAGTTCAAGTATCTTTTCTTCTCGCATCTCGAAGTGCAATTAATCCTCCGTATTCGTTTGAAGTGGAGTTTTGCATTTATTCGTTCCTCTCAGCTATTCAATGTTTTCCGCTTGTGGTTGGTTATCACCTCATAATTTTGAGATGTTACCCATAAGTCCACAACAAGCTTATTCTTTCGTTGTTGATTTTCTCAAAAACTCCATTCAATCCTTCCTTCTAAGTTCTTTTCATTCCATTCTTTCAATTCTTCCGGAGGCATTGGATTGTTCATCTCGTCAAGTACCATACCATCTTGTGAAGTTCCTTTTCTATTCCATCCATGTTCAACGGGAGTGCTGCCTAAATTCCTTCATTATTGTTCCTTTTTCCATCTTGTTCTAACCAGAGTGGTTTCATAGTCTTTCTTGTTTCCATGAGCATTTGATTCTCGTCATACTCGTCATTCCTATTTTCTACCCGAGTGCTCTCGACTTGGTTCTTCTTTTTCTCTTGCGTTCTTACTTCACCTCTTCCTCTTTCTCTTCCGTCTCGTTCCTAAGATCTCGAGACGAGATCTCTTGTTAGTGGAGGAGAGTTGTAACGCCCCGGATTCGATGCGCCAGGTGTCATCTAGTTGTTCGTCGTTGTTGCCATGTCATTTGCTTGTGTGTTGCATTTTTCCATGTCATCATGTGCATTTCATTTTGCATACGTGTTCATTTCTTGCATCCGAGCATCTTCCCCGTTGTCTGTTTTGCAATCCGGCACTCCTATGTCATCCGGCGTCCCCTTCTTGTCTCTTTTCGTGAGCGGGTGTTAAACATTCTTGAAATTGACCGAGGTTTGCCAAGCAGCCTTGGTACACTACCGGTAGACCGCCTGTCAAGTTTCGTGCCATTTGGAGTCCGTTTGACACTCCAACGGTTAACTGGGTAATCGCAAAAGCCTGTTTTATTGCAGCCCAACACCCCTTCAAATCAGCCTTGAGCCCATCCAAACCTCCTCCATACTCTCGGTCGTTCGATCACGATCATGCGGGCGAAAATCCCACCTCATTTGGAGTCTCCTAGCTCCCTCTACCTATAAAAACGCCCCCTCCCCCTCCATTTTCGGGTTCAAACCCTAGCCCCGCTCCTCTCGCCCGCCGGACACGTCCGATCTGGACCAGACACGTCCGCCGTCACCGACCGACGAATCCCGCGTCGACAACTGTCCTTCGCCGCCGTCCCCGCGCCGCCGGCCCACGGAGCCCATCCGGGCCCTGCGCGGGCCCAGATCCCGCCGCCGCCTGGCCCGTCCCACCGCCGCGGCCCGCGCCCCGCGCTGGCGCCCTCCGCCGCCGCCGGCCATGCGACCCCACGTTGCGTGCCGCCCGCGCCCCGACCGTGCCGCCCGACTCCGCCTTCGCCACGCCCCGCCACACCGGTCGCCGCCTCCTCCCCGCACCTAATCGCCAGCCCCCTCGCCTCCCTGTCGGTCAGATCCGGTGAGGAGCCGGCCGGATCCGCCTCCCCCTCCAACTCCGGCGGCTGCCTCGCGAACTTCGGCGAGCCCACGCCCGCCTCGGGAAGCGTGCTGGACCCCTAGATCCGAGAGAGGTTGACTCCATTTTCTGTAATATTTTGATGCTATGTTCATCATGCCATAACTCCATGCTCGCTATTCCGATTTGTGCATAAGATATGTCAAAATGTTCATTGTGAGATGCTCTACATTTCATTCCATTGTGCCATGCTTGTTTGAGATCATATTGATGCCCAAATCATCGTTGCAAGAGTGCTATATGATGTTAACTACTGTCTGTTAACATAACTTGATGATTTGTCATTTTTGTTGCATTTGATGTGTGCATCCTATGAGCCTATGGAACTGCGTCTTTCTTGCCTCATTTGCCTTGTTTTTCATCGACCGTTCCTTTGCCTCTGAATCCTTGAAGGTCAAGAAATCGTCCCAGTGTTCTCTTTGCTTCTCAAGTGTTCTCTTGAAATCTGGAGTCTTCCTTTCATTAGCGAGGTAGTTGGCCCATACAGTTTTCTTGTGGATGTTGAATGCAATTGTCATCTTCTTAAGAGCAGCGGCCTTGACTTTCTCCACATCTTCTTTAGTGAAATTATCTGGTAGGGTGAAATGTTGCATCAGAGATTTCACCAGGTCTTTTTTGGCTCTATCGTCGACCCAAGTAACACCCGGACGTTTAGTCTTTGGCTCTTTCCTTTCTTGAATGGATATCGGGAGTTTGTCCTTCACAAGAACTCCACACTGACGAGTCCACTTGTCCGCAATGTTCTTCGGCGTGAGGGGTTTGCCACTAAGTTTGGTGGATTCGATGTGGTACTTCACACCATCCTTCAACAATCTGCCCGGGCCTCGCTTTGTCTTGTTGTCTGTAGAAGCAGATTTGCTCGATCCAGAGGGCTGAAAGAAGAAAGATCGACTCGTTAATATATCTTCAATAAAAAAACATGTGATGATCACCAGGATGCATGCTTATATAAATATACCTCGCTGGTAGTCTTTGTTATTTGAAGATCAGCATTGTCTATGTCATCACAAACATTGTCTGTGTCATCATAATCATAGTTCATGACATCATCAGCTCAGTCGTCGAGATCGAATATCTTTTCATCACACTCTCCGGTATTGTTCAAATATTGGGAGCCGCCACCTGCTTCATTCAGATCATCTAGCCTGTGAGGGCTGCGTATGATGTCGAACAATTCCTCTTATCTCTCTCTGCCGGTATTGTCCACCATAGCTTTTACTTTACTAATAAAGAAGAAATATAAAACAATTTAGTATTCAAATTATAATGCATGGGTGCAATTAATCAATAAGGAAAAACTGAATCTCGAAGTACATCGTCTCGAATATATAATCTCGAATACATCATCGTCTTAATATATATAATGTCGAATACATCATCTTGAATATTATATATCGAATACATCACTGGAAGAATCTAGGGTGCCACTCGTAGTTCCTGGGGCGCGAGCGGTGCACACCCAAAGAGAAGGAACCATCACAGGATCATATCTCCGGTCATGTGCCCAAAGAACCCGCCAAGTAGTGGAGAACCTGATGTCGTCCATAGCAGCCATGTAGCGATGGACGTGCTTATCTTCCTCCCTGACACGGCGACGCACCACCTCCGGCGGGGCCGGCTGCCTCGGCACCGAATGTGGCCCACGCGAACGCCACCAAAGAAGATCAGGGTCGACGACGGGACCCGAGGTCGGGTTCCTCACCAAGGGGCGCCCCTCGAGGTAGCACCTCCCAGTGCCAGCCCGGCGGAGCCCAGTCCCGGACATGGGTCCCCTGAAGCAGGACGTCGTGGCGAACGGGTCGATGGCGAGGATTCGGGCCGGGCATATCGTCGAGAACAATACTATATGCCCGCAAAAAGTAACATTTTTTAAATGATTCAATTGTGATAACTAAAATTCTATATATATGCAAATTCTAACAATTTGACATTAATCTAATTCATCTAACTAAAACTAATTCTAAAATTTCCTGATTATATAACTAACATTTCTATAGAAATTCTAATATTTATATAACTACAAAACAGAAAAATTACTAACATTTCTATAAATATTTCTATAACTAAAAAACAGAAAACATTTATAACATCTCTATATAACTAACATTTCTAATATTTATATAACTAAAAAACAGAATAATTTCTAACATTTCTATAAGTAAAAAACAGAAAAATTTATAACAAACAAACTAATGTGTGTGTGTGTGTAGTTTGTGTGTGTATGTTTGCAGTGTGTTTGTGTGTGGACATGGCGGGCGGGGCAAGCTCACCGGTGAGGCGACGATGGGGCGGCGACGACGGGGCGACAGGACGGGGCGGCGACGACGGGGCGACGGGACGGGGCGGCGGCGACGACGGGGTGGGGCGGGGCACGGCGACGGGGACGACGGGGACGGGGACGGCCGGGGCGGCGACGTCGATGGGGGCGGCGACGTCGACGGGGACGGCGTCGATCGGGGCAGGGCGGCGCGACGGAGGGAGGAAACAGAGGGAAACTGAATTTTTTTCAAGTGTTGTATATATAGGATGGACCTTTAGTACCGGTTGGAGCCACCAACCGATACTAAAGGTCTGTTTTGGCTAGGTCAAGCGGCGGGAAGCGCCCCCCTTTAGTACCGGGTGGTGGCTCCAACCGGTACTAAAGGCCCCCCGGTACTAAAGGAGGTGCGCTGGCTCCAGGCGGTGCACAAGTTTAGTCCCATCTCGCTAGCCGAGGGGCTACCGCACTGGTTTATAAGCCACAGTGTGGTAGCTCTCTCGAGCTCCTCCCCTAAGCAGGCCTACTGAGCCTACCTGTCCTCTTCCGCCCAGTGGGCCTACTGGGCCTTTGCGGGCCTGCATCCTGGCCTAACAAAAGGTTGTGTTCGTAGTCGTATGCAGGCCGCTTTGGCCAATTAGGCGGGCTTTTTTATTTTCTTAATTTTTTTCGCTTTATTTATTTTTGAGTTGTTTTTTTGCTGTATTTAGAGTTTCTTTGTGAATATTTTTGCTTTAGGTATAAAAATTACAAATTTTCTGTTAGTGCCGATAGTTTTCAAATTTGAATAGTTTAAATTTTGAATTATTTGAAATTTGTGTGAATCACTAGTTTGTGAATAACTTAACTTTGAAAAAAGTTTTTTCAGTGATTATTTTTTCTTATGTTTAATATTAGTGTGTTTTATCATTATATTTAATTTCGTAATGCTTAGGTTATTTAAAAAATGAAATGCCTTTGTAACAGTTCAGTTTTTGCAGGAAACCCTGATACTTCGAACGAGATTGTCCATTTTATACACGAAGTGCATCCAGTTTTTGCCGTAATCGTCTCTACTTTTTTGCACATGCTATTTGTATGAAATTATGATACCATGCCAACTTTCAACCTTTTCTAAGTTCATTTGAAATGATTTTCAATTTCAGGGTCTTTTAGCTGGAAAAAAGCAGTAAATGCATGAAAAGAATTTGTTTGCACATAAAATTTCTTCGCGTTTCAAATTTTAAAACACATAACTACCCTAACTATTAGAGACATTCCCTCCTGGGTGTGAAACACAGAAGAAAGTGATGATAGTGAAGCCGATCATATCCCAGATCTTTGTGTGTGGAACTTTTTCTTCGTGTGTGTCCCTTTGCGCCATAGCCATGGAAAATCTTCATCATTTAACTGGATGCTCGGGTCAATATTCACTGTGAATGGAGCAATTTCATCAAACTTTTCATATTCTTCTGACATGTCTGTCTTGTCATCAACTCCCACAATGTTTATTTTTCCTGAAAAAACTATGTGGCGCTTTGGCTCGTCGTATGATCCATTCGCTTCCTTATCTTTTCTTTTTCTCGGCCTGGTAGACATGTCTTTCACATAAAAAACCTGCGCCACATCATTGGCTAGGACAAATGGTTCGTCTGCATACGCAAGATTATTGAGATCCACTGTTGTCATTCCGTACTACGGGTCTTCCGTTACCCCGCCTCGTGTCATATTGACCCATTTGCACCGAAACAAAGGGACCTTCAAATCACCTGATCCATAGTTAAGTTTCCATATGTCCTCTATGTAACCATAATATGTTTCCTTTCCCGTGTTGGTTGTTGCATCAAAGCGGACACCACTGTTTTGGTTGGTGCTCTTCTTATCTTGGGCGATCGTGTAAAATGTATTCCATTTATCTGGTACCCTTTGAAAGTCATTATATTCGAAGATGGTAACTGGGACAGCGAGTACAGGTCATTTTGAATATTGCCATCATTCAGGGCACGTTTCTGTAACCAACCGGCGAAAGTCCTCGTTTGTTCGCGTGTAATCCAGTCTCAGACTTTTCCGGGTGTTTGGACTGTAGAAAATTCTTGTGTTCCTCCATATATGGAGCCTTCAAGGCGGAATTCTATAGAACTGTGTAGTGTGCTTCAGTGAGAGAATGCCCGTCCATACATATTATTTGATGCCCTCCTAGCGTGCCTTTTCCTTCCAGTCTGCCCTTATGCCACGATTCAGGAACACCAATCGGATTAAGGTCAGGAATAAAGTCAATACAAAACTCAATGACCTCCTCATTTTCATGGCCCTTCGAGATGCTTCCTTCTGGCCTAGCACGGTTATGAACATATTTCTTCAAGACTCCCATGAACCTTTTAAAGGGGAACATATTGTGTAGAAATACAAGACCCAAAACGTTAATCTCTTCGCAAAGGTGAACTATGACGTGCGTCATGATGTTGAAGAAGGATGGTGGAAACACCAATTCAAAACTGACAAGACATTGCACCAAATCATTCTGTAACCTTGGTATGATTTCTAGATCGATTACCTTCCGAGAGATTGCATTGAGGAATGCACATAGCTTCACAATGGCTAATGGAATGTTTTTCGGTAGAAGCCCCCTCAATGCAACCGGGAGGAGTTGCGTCATAATCACGTGGCAGTCATGAGACTTTAGGTTCTGGAACTTTTTCTCTGCCATATTTATTATTCCCTTTATATTCGACGAGAAGCCAAACCGTACCTTCATGCTGAGCAGGCATTCGAAGAAGATTTCCTTCTCTTCTTTGGTAAGAGCGTAGCTGGCCTGACCCTGATGTATGCCGTCTTTTCCTTGCATACGTTGCTGGTCCTCCTGTGCCTCTGGTGTATCTTTTGTCTTCCCATACACGCCCAAAAACAAAGCAGGGTCACGCAAAGATTCTTCGTCACGTGCATCACGTCGATTGCGGAGCGGACCTCTAGGTCTTTCCAATATGGCAGGTCCCAAAATATAAATTTCTTCTTCCACATGGGTGCGCGTCCGTCAGCGTCCTTCGGAACAGGTTGTCCGCCAGGACCCTTTCCAAAGATTAACTTCAAATTCTTGACCATATCATGTACATCAGCACCAGTACGGTGGCGAGGCTTCGTCCGGTGATCCGCCTCACCTTTGAAATGCTTGCCTTTCTTTCTTACGGGATGCCTTGTCGGAAGAAATTGACGATGTCCCAGGTACACATTCTTCCTACAACTATCCAAATATATACTGTCGGTATCATCTAAACAGTGTGTGCATCCGCGGTATCCCTTGTTTGTCTGTCCTGAAAGGTTACTCAGAGCAGGCCAATCATTGATGGTCACGAACAACAACGCCTTTAGGTCAAATTCTTCCTGTCCGTGCTCATCCCACGCACGTACACCTGTTCCATTCCACAGCTGTAATAGTTCTTCAACTAATGGCCTTAGGTACACATCAATGTCGTTGCCGGGTTTCTTAGGGCCTTGGATGAGCACTATCATCATAATGAATTTCCGCTTCATGCACAACCAAGGAGGAAGGTTATACAAACATAGAGTCACGGGCCACGTGCTATGGTTGCTGCTCTTCTCCCCAAAAGGATTAATGCCATCTGCGTTAGACCAAACCATACGTTCCTTGGGTCACCTGCAAACTCCTCCCATTACTTTCTCTCGATTTTTCTCCACTGCGAACCGTCAGCGGGTACTCTCAACTTTCCGTCTTTCTTACGGTCTTCTGCGTGCCACCGCATCGCCTTCACATGCTCAATGTTTTGGAACAAACGTTTCAACCATGGTATTATAGGAGCATACCACATCACCTTGGCAGGAATCTTTTTCCTGGGGAGCTCACCCTCGACATCACCAGGGTAATCGTGACTGATCTTATAACGCAATGCACCGCATACCGGGAAAGCGTTCAAATCCTCGTACTCACCGCGATAGAGGATGCAGTCATTAGGGCATGCATGTATCTTTTGTACCTCTAACCCTAGAGGGCAGACAGCCTTCTTTGCTTCATATGTACTCTCGGGCAATTCGTTGTCCTTCGGAAGCATATTCTTTATCACTAGCAGCAACTTTCCAAATCCCTTGTCAGATACACCATTCTCTGCCTTCCATTGCAGCAATTCAAGTGTGGTGCCCAAATTTTTTTTGTCAGCTTTGCAATTCGGGTACTACAATTTCTTATGATCCTCTAAGATGCGCTGCAACTTCGTCCTCTCCAGATCACATGCGCAGCTTCGCAATTTTTTTCTAATCTTCAACCTGCAACTTGTGATCATCGATGACATCGGCAACATGCAACTCCAATTCTATCTTCTCCCCCTCAATTCTTTTCAATTTTTCTTTCAAATACTCGTTTTCTCTTTCAACTAAATTTAACCTCTCGACAATATGGTCGGTTGGAATTTCCGGTTCACATACCTCCTAGATAAAAATATCTATGTCAACTTGATGGGCATAATTTGACATAAATATGAAATGCAACAACTAGTTTTAAAAGAGAATATACCACATCCGAATCATAACAAGGACGAGGGCCGACGGGGACGGATATCAAAGCCATGGCACTATGTATAACAAACAACGTACGGGTAAAATAATTGTACGAGTAACTATATATCCAAATCACACAAACATCAATTTGGTAATGTAAAACATTCATGAACAAGAGCCTCACCACAAGGTGGTGCCGGCGACGGGACGGTGCGGGCGATCGACGGTGGTTACGACGGAGATTTAGAAGGCACTAAGTAAACCACACCTACATATGCAAACTAAGTGTTATTTTTGACCTCAGATTGCATATAAATCAAATACTAGCAAATATAATTCCTCCCAAATCAATCACAATACAAAGCATTGCAAGAGCTAATCTAGCAACGAGAGTTAAAAGGACAAAGTTGCTAACCTTTGTGATCATTTGAATGGATGGGGGCCTTCAAATCTTGACAAATTTTGGGCAAAATTTGTGAGGAGCTCGAGGAAGAAAGGGGAAGAACAGAGGAAGTGAGGGGAAAGGGGAAAAACAGAGTGGCTCGGGTGGATGAAGGATTTATGCACGTCGACCTTTAGTACCGGTTCGTGCCACGAACCGATACTAATGGTGCTGGAGGGGCCCCAGACTGACAACACTTTGCCACCACTCTCTTTAGTACCGGTTCGTGGCACGAACCGGTGCTAAAGGTTCGCCACGAACCGATACTAATGAGAACGGCCGGCTAGCCGTTGGAACCGGCATTAATTAACACATTAGTGCCGGCTCAAAATCAAACCGACACTAATGTTTCTCATATTAGGTCCTTTTTCTACTAGTGCCAGTGTACATATACGACGCGATTCTTCGGCCTGTAATTTTGGCCGAGAGATACACACGTACATATAGATTCCAGGAGATCCTACGTGCCAAGCTAGCTAGCCGGCAGCTGGATGGATTCTTAGCAATTCCCGTAGAAAACTAGCACATGCACGTACAAACTACAAGTCGCCGGCCTGGTCGATCTTCAACACGACGAGACAGGCGCATACGCATATGAGAACACAAAAGGCGCCGATGGATCGCAATAGGTGCGTGTCGCACTTAAAACTTTTCTTTTCTTTAATCTGGGTTAACTTTACACGGGTAGATTACACGCGTATACTACTCCCTCTGTCCCAAAATAAGTGTCTCAACTTTCTACTAACTTTAGTACAAAGTTATACTAAGATCAAGACATTTATTTTAGGATAGAGGGAGTATATAGCAGTGAAAGATAGCAATACGAGTTCTAATCTACGTGGTGATTGCACCAGCCTGAGCCGGACAAAGTCTTATGTCCAACACTCGATACCCTGTTTTTTTTAATTTTTTTGGGGCGATGCCTTGTTTTCTTTCTCGACCAAAGAAGCCTTCATGTTCGGGCCGGCCCGGCCCATCCCAGTTTGTGGCTTTGTGCTTTGTGCATGCATCAAGCACTCGCTTGCTCAACAAAAAAAAATACGTAACAAAAATTTGGCCTGTACATTTTGATATTTTATATGCGCATGACGAGTTCCGCGGAAAACCAACATATTTTTTGGCTGTGTAAAAATGACAAAAATATGTCTCATGAAATTTCCTTTTTAATACAGAAATATGTCTTTCTCACACATGACATAAAACTTGTCGGTTTTTTGTGAAATGACGTTGTGAGCAGGTAGAGTGTTGAGATGTACATGTGAAACAATTTTTAGTATTTTGTGACATTTCAAAATATGTTTAAAATACAATTTAAAAACCAGGAGAATATGCTCACAGGTGCCAAAACACCACTCTTTTTTCCTATACTGATAATTTGATCTGCAACGTCCCTCCAAAGTCTGGGCTCCTACCAAGTTACCAGCATATAATGGTCCACACATGTAGCCTACAGAAGGCCATGAGTATTAATCCCATGGAGAAGGATTGTAGACTCCACCACTCTCACACTTTAGTATTCTCCGTCCATTTGCGCCCTTTATATAAAGCACTCCATATTCACCCGATTAGATTGTTCCTCCATCCACAGTTCTAACTAGAGATTCTCTCACTGGGGATATATATAAGCCCATAAGATATGTGTCAACTGTCAACCAGAAAAATAGAGAGAATATCATGATAATGAGCAGAGAGTTGTGTATGGACATAATGCGGGTAGTGGAGAGATCAGGACATTAGAAAACACCTTTTCAGAGAATATCTCCACCAGTTCACTACTAGAAAAACGGCTATAGCTAATATGGACATTAATGGCGCACTATACATGTGGTGCGCCACTGCTATATAGCAGTGACGCATCATGTGTAGGTGCGTCATTAGTAACCAAAACAGTAATGGCGCACCAGGTGAAAAGTGCGCCATTACTAAGTTTGACCAAGGTTTGACCCAGTCATACACATAGTAATGGCGCACTTTGTATAGGTACGTCATTACTAAGTTGACATAGTAATGGCGCACCTTCATAAAGTGCGTCATTACTATGTGTATGACTTGGTCAAACCTTGGTCAAACTTAGTAATGGCGCACCTAAACAAAGTGCGCCATTACTAACTCTCATCGTCCTCGAGTCAGGCATCCATGAGCCATATTCGTGCCAATCCACCGCTGCCGCATACCTTGTGCCCGTCGCCAACATGCCACACTCGACATCTGCACGGCAAGGCGCGCCCTCCTAGCTAGATCAAGAGGGACTGGTGCGGCCATCGTCGGTCGGGTCAGACGGAGGCCACCACCGCCGTCTACCATCGTCGGTCGGCGATCGAGGGCGCCGGAAACTAGGATCGAGAGAAGAGGACGAACCACTCAAACCGAAATTCAAAAGAGCATGCACGATGATTGGTGTTATAATTAAGTGCAATGTTAATGCAATTAACTTAATCGAAAAATTTAGAATGGGAATACCCCTGGACTTAATTGGGCCAATTAAAGCTATATAAATTTTTAGATTGAAAATATCCGTGGGCTTTAAAAAGGTTCAGTTAGTCTCATCTGTTAGATCACCCATATAATACACAGCCTGGCAACATGAAAAGAGCCCATAACGCTCGCAACTGTTTGAAGCCAAACCTCATTGGGCCACGCTCGACAGGCCTAGGTGTTAGTCCTCTCGTAGGAATCACTACGTACTGAATCTGACGGTCTATAATGTGAATCAGACCAAACTATTTCTCAGCTTGCTGAGAAATAGCAAAACCGTAAATATATTGTTAGCTACGGCTTGGTTGTTAGGAGCCTAGAGGATTATCTCTTTAAACTTGTATCTTATCTGTAAACCTCCTGTAACTTCCTACCGTGAATATCTATCTCTCCCTCTCGTTCCCGATGTAATTCCTTACGTGCTTGGCACGTTTATGTGAGATCACCTCCAATCAATATACACAAATGCGGGTCTCGATATTATAGATTGAGACGTTTCATACTTTTAAATGTACAAGAGGGAGCAAGCATCATAGAGGTTTTTTTTTTGCGATGAGCATGATAGACATTGAATAGGTGAGGCACTGTACAAGGGGCTATACAAGGAGATATACAACCCAGGTCAAGCGAGTAAACCAGATCCAGGAATAATGCGAGTATCAAGATTTGAACCCTGGTGGGTTGGGGATACCACTGTCCACCTAACCAACTCAACCACAAGTTGATTCGCGTGAGTAAATCAGTTTGATAATTAGATTTGAAACATCCCTACGAAGTCTGAGTGGTTACCAAGCTACCCCTACGTGAAGGAATCTACTTAGAGGCTATGGCAGGCCATGAGCATTAATCCCCTGCAGAAGGAATGAAGACTCCACCAAACTCCGTGCATCCGGTGCCCTTTATATAAACCACTCCCATATTCACCAAACTATATTGTGCATCCATCCACAGGTTCTAACTAGTGATTCTCTTACTGGCGTACATGTAAGCCCATAAGATAGGTGGCAACAACAAATAATAGAGTATACCATGATAGAAGTTACACAAAGATATGTTCCGAATAATGAGGAATTGGAGACATCGGGACATTAGCAAACACTTTGGCACAGGTATTGTCGACAGGTTCGGTGGTACCCATAGCGGCCACCTTCTTTTGCGGCGGCCTCTCCCTGCAGCTATATCGGGCAATCACAGCAAATAGCGAAAAAAATTCCGGTGGAAGAGATGATTTCTAGAGGGTTTTTCTCATTGCTGAGCCATTTAGAGGTATTTGAGGATGATTTCGCGGCAGCAGCCATAGCGCAGCTATAGCGCAGTTGTCGCGACTATTTCGCGGGCTATTTTAATCTATACTAGTACGTGCCTCCTAGACAAGCCATGACAGTTGGACTGCTAAGCTTCACAGGGAACTCAAAGCTGAATCAAGTGTCGGAGGCTACTGGAAACATTTGCGACCATCTCCTGGTCGCAATTTGCCCGTGCCGGGGCAGCCAGCGCGTGGGCTAACGAGTTACACTTTCTGTTGACCCACCTGCCGTCGACTGAAAGCGAAGTCAGACATGACCACCAGGATGTCTGAGATAATGGTGCAGAATGAGGCAAGGAAAAAAATAGCGCGCTATTTGAAATAGCGCAGCCTTCAAAAAAATGCTATAAACGATATAGCATGCTAATAGCGCGTTATTTTGCAAAATAGGGTTTCACAAAACATTATTCAGATTTCAGCATATAGCATACAAATGACAGATATATCAACACAAATGACAGATTTCAGCAGCTAAAACCAAGGCTAAAACATTGTTCAGATAAGAAAGCACAGGGGCGGAGCTAGGTTGAGACCTGCAGGGGCCGTGCCCCCCCCCCCCCCCCAGGCTTTGTAAAAGATATGAAGAAATGTTTTTGAGCCTGCTTAGATTAGAAAAAATAGAGCTTTTGGCCCCCCCAAACATGCACAATTTGCGTTTGGCACCCCCTGAAGATCTGTTCTAGCTCCGCCACTGACAAAGCATGGTCCAGATATAGGCATATAGCACTGTTCAGAGTTCATACATTCAGATTTAGGCAAGAGGCGGCCGGCCGTGGCTGGAGGAGACGGGCGAAGCACCGGCTGCCACCGCCGCCTCGTTCGATTTGGGAAGGGCTCGCTCAGTAGGTTGGTTAGGGTTAGCTCGGCTGGAGGAGTAGATATGCTTGGTTACTAGGCCAGAAAGCTCAAAAGTATAGTGGGCTGATGAAAAATTCGTCTGAAAAAAAACACCGTCAAAAAAATAGCGCCGATATGCGCTATAGCGCGCAATCGCCGTATTTAGCGCGAATAGAGCCGTAGCGAGTGAAATCTACATAGCGTAGCGTTTAGTTTTCAGAAACGCCGCTATTAGCGCCGCTATAACGCGCTATGTTTTCCATGGAATGAGGACTTGTTCAAACTTCCTGGGAGCAACTCTTTCGCTACCGATGACATTTCAGTCTCAGTCTGAACCGGACCCCTGTATCAGAATACAGCGGACATATTCTTGGTAAATAACTGGGGTAAACATAGTTTCTTCAGAACTTCTGATTGGGCTATGCATTACTCATATTTCTGAGTGAGCAATGTAAGGATAAGAATTAATGACTCCGAGTTTGTAGTTTGAGGTGCACACTTATACCAAAAGCTGATTGACATGATGAACATTTGCTGGCAATTATCTTAATTTCTACAATTTTGGTTGGAAATGAAGTCCGCAATGCACATTTCCTGAGGACTTTAGAGAGTGTGGATGCCTGCACATAAGAATCTACGACTTAAAAGTGTGGAAAAACATGTACAAGTTAATTCTATAAGTATGTCATATTTTTTAATTGCATTAGTAAATTGTGCTTTTGACATATACGGTTAGAGCATCTACAGTCGGGCGCCTTAAACGGATCACAAATGATCGGGCTGACTGGAACCCCTCATATCCAGCCCAAATATAGGGTGGATATGGTGGTGCCGGGTCGCGCGTCCGCCACGTTGTACTGATAGTCTGACACTAGGGTCCCACAGAAAAACACTCCAAAACCAGGCGGCCCGAAGCTCGTCTCCTCTATCGGACCGATGGCCCCACGTGGTGCCGCTCCGACGGGCCGCATAGGGCCTACCCCGGCTATTTAAGCTGACCGCAGGCACCGAAACCCTACCCGTCCACATTTTCCCCCTCCCATCCGCCGCCGTCGCTACTTTACACTCGCCGTCCGCCACCACTAGTAGCCATGCCCCCACACGGCCGGGTAAGGAGCTACCCATATCTAACGCAAGAGCGCCGGCTGCAGCTCCTTGAGGTAGAGGAGGAGGTGGTGGAGAAGGTTGAGGAGGAGGATTTAGGGGACGCTGGGGATGCATAACAGCATGCCTTGCTTGATTCCCTCCGCTCAGAGTCGGATGCAGTGGCCAGATGCCGTCGTCGGCAGGAGATGGAGGTGGAGCATGTTGCGGAAGTCGACGAGATGCTCGCATACATAGACGAGGAGGGTGAGGAGGAGGATCCGGAGCCCTCCTACGCGCCCGTCCAAATTGTGATATGCATAACTTAGATTTCTGACTAGGAAAAGTAAATGTAAGGACTAATTTGACTGCAAGTCTAAATCTGAGGTAGCAGCATGTTCCAATAGATAATTGACTTGAATGCTCATTTCCTCAAAATTCTCCTTATTTCTATCCTTTCACTGCAAAACAAGCCATGTGCATTCGCCTCATGGAGACAGAGTGAATACTCCACCAACTCCTACACTTCCACTAGTAATATCCTCTGTCCGTCTCTACCTTCAAATACACCACTTCATCTTCACCTGTAACACCCCGGATTCAATGCGCCAGGTGTCATCCAGTTATTCGTCGTTGTTGTCATGTCATTTGCTTGCGTGTTACATTTTTCCATGTCATCATGTGCATTTCATTTTGCATACGTATTCATTTCTTGCATCCGAGCATTTTTCCCGTTGTCCGTTTTGCAATCCGGCACTCCTATGTCATCCGGCGTCCCCTTCTTGTCTCTTTTCGTGAGCGGGTGTTAATAATTCTCGGAATAGACCGAGCTTTGCCAAGCAGACTTGGTACACTACTGGTAGACCGCCTGTCAAGTTTGGTGCCATTTGGAGTCCGTTCGATACTCCAACGGTTAACTGGGTAACCGCAAAAGCCTCTTTTGTTGCAGCCCAACACCCCTTCAAATCAGCCTTGAGCCCATCCAAACCCCCTCCATGCTCTCGGTCGTTCGGTCACGATCGTGCGGGCGAAAACCGCACCTCATTTGGATTCTTCTAGCTCCCTCTACCTATAAAAACGCCCCTCCCCCTCCATTTTCGGGTTCAAACCCTAGCCCCGCTTCTCTCGCACACCGGACACGTCCGATCTGGACCAGACACGTCCGCCGCCGCCGACCGACGAATCCCGCGCCGACAACTGTCCTTCGCTGCCGTCCCCGTGCCGCCGGCCTGTGGAGCATATCTGGGGCCCGCACGGGCCCAGATCCCGCTGCCTCCTGGCCCGTCCCACTGCCGCGGCACGCACCCCGCATCGGCGCCCTCCGCCGCCAGCTCCGTCCGTCGCCGCCGGCCACCCGACCCCACGTTGCCTGCCGCCCGCAGCCCGACCGCGCCACCCGCGCCCCGCCGCCTGGCTCCGCCTTCGCCACGCCCCGCCACGCCGGTCACCGCCTCCGCCCCGCACCTCGTCGCCGGCCCCCTCGCGTCCCTGTCGGTCAGATCCGGTGAGGAGCCGGCCGGATCCGCCTCCCACCTCCAACTCCGGCGGCTGCCTCGCGAACTCCGGTGAGGCCGCGCCCCGCCTCGGGAAGCATGCTGAACCCCTAGAACTGAGAGGTTCACTCCATTTTCGTCCAAGTCCTTTTTCTGTAATATTTTTATGCTCTGTTTATCATGCCATAACTCCATGCTCGCTATTTCGATTTGTGCATATGATATGTCAAAATGTTCGCTGTGAGATGCTCTACACTTCATTCCATTGTTTCATGCTTTTTTGAGATCATATTTATGCCCGAATCATCGTTGCAAGAGTGTTATATGATGTTGACTGTTGTCTGTTAACAGAACTTGATGATTTTTCTTTTTTGTTGCATTTGATGTGTGCATCCTATGAGCTTGATGTTACATGTGTTTTGAACTACATCATGCCATATTTACAGAGGTGCAATCCATGTATTTTTGTGAGTCTTGTAGTGAGTGCATCGAGCTTTTTAAGTAGGGTGCTTGTTGTTGCTATTTTGCTAGGCTGAATCTACTATATTATGATGCTATGTAAACCTGCTGCTACAAGTCATTCTATGCATAATCTGGAGATGTTCACTAAGGATGTTTTGTTATACATGTTATGTTATATCCATCCTTGCCCCTGGTTGCATTTATAGCCTACTGCAGGTTGTTGTAATCTTGCTCTTAAATTGCTAAATAATGTTGCTGTCAGCCTGTTAACATTAAGTTCAGTTTTGCCATGTGTTTTTCTAGTGATCCATGCACCTTATGAACTTGCTCCTGCCATGCTTAGCTTCGTAAATATGTCATATTACTGTTGGTCACCTTGTCATGCCATGTATTGATCTGTGGTGAGTGGTACAAGCTCACTAACGTGCCTAATTATTGTTGTTCCTGCCATGTCTGAATCTGCCATATCACTTGCCATGTTTGCATGGATGCCACCATCTTTTCTGTTGACCTTTGGAATTAGTTCAGTAAGGGAGATTTGTTCTGTGTCTTTAGTAGTAGCATGCCATGCCTTTGTTTGCCATTTTAAGTTCCTGTAACATGTTGTTTGATAGCTCTAAACATTACAACCTGATGTTATTTCTGCTAAGCCTGTAAACTGTTATTACTTGCAATCTTGCCATGTGTCTTTGAGCATGTTATAGTGTTTTCTGGAGATAGCTCAGTGTTCATGTTTATCATGATTTACCTGTACTTCATGCCCATGCCTTTTGTTTTCATGTTGAGCTGCTGTAGTATATTGTTTTGATGCTTGCTAGATGTCCAGTTGCTGTTTTGGACAGCTTGTCCTTTAAACTTGTTTCATGTGTGTGTGTTGAACCGTTGCTCCGTTTGGAGTGTGCTCTACATAAAACTTGCTTAGAATTGCATGTAGTTTCATATTATCATGTTGCATCCATGTTTTGAGAGTGTTTGCTTGATGTTTGTATGAATTTTGCATCAATGCCATGTTTAACTTGCTTTGCTAATATCTTATAGGCCTTAGCTCCAAATCTAATGATCTTTATATGTAACTTGACTAGAATCTCGTGTAGATCATTTTGGTGCATATTAACTTGTTGTTTAACAACTTGAACATAAAGTTTATTCAGATCTGTACCAATTTCAAAATTTGCATATGAGGACTTACCGGAATTGTTATATGTTGTTCCCGGCCTCATTTAAACTTGTCTTGATGTGTTGCTCTTGTTTGCATCATCTCTTGCCATGAGTAGCTTCATGTAGTCTTGTCTTGCATCATGCTTGGTTGTGCATCTTGTCATGTTTATGTGTTGTGTGTTTACCTTGTTGTTTGTTTCTTTCCAGTTGTGCTCCTTCTCGTTAGTTCCTGTTTCGTTGCGATCGTGAGGATTCGTTCGTCTACGCTTGGTTCGTATTCGTGGCTTCATCTTCTTCATGGACTCATTCTTCTTCCTAGCGGGATTTCAGGCAAGATGACCGTCACCTTGGATCTCACTACTATCATTGTTATGCTAGTTGCTTCGTTTTATCGCTATGATGCGCTACCTATCACTTGTTCTTCAAGCCTCCCAATTTACCATGTCAGCCTCTAACCTTTTTCACCCTTCCTAGGAAACCGTTGCTTAGCTATGTTACCGCTTTGCTCAGCCGCTCTTATAGCGTTGTTAGTTGCAGGTGAAGTTGAAGATTGCTTCATGGTGGACAGGATTTTGTTGGGATATCACAATATCTCTTATTTAATTAATGCATCTATATACTTGGTAAAGGGTGGAAGACTCGGCCTTATGCCCGGTGTTTTGTTCCACTCTTACGGCCCTAGTTTTCCGTCATACCGGTGTTATGTTCCATGATTTTGCGCTCCTTACGCGGTTGGGTGATTTATGGGACCCCCTTGACAGTCCACTTTGAATAAAACTCCTCCAACAAGGCCCAACCTTGGTTTTACCATTTTCCTCACCACCACCTATACCCTTCCCTTGGGTCGGCCAACCCGAGGGTCATCCTTATTTTAGCCCCCCCGGGCCAGTGCTTCTCTAAGTGCTGGTCTGAACCGAGCCGCCTAAGGGGCCACCTCGGGGAAACTCGAGGTCTGGCTTTACTCGTAGCCTGTCTCATCCGGTGTTGCCCTGAGAACGAGATATGTGCAGCTCCTATCAGGATTGTCGGTGCATCGGGTGGCTTTGCTGGACTTGTTTTACCATTGTCGAAATGTCTTTTAAACCGGGATTCCGAGACTGATCGGGTCTTCCTGGGAGAAGGAATATCCTTCGTTGACCGCGTGAGCTTATAATGGGCTAAGCTGGGACACCCCTGCATGGTATAAACTTTCGAGAGCCGTGCCCACGGTTATGTGGCAGATGGGTATTTGTTAATGTCCGGTTGTAGATAACTTGATACCAGATCCGAATTAAAACGCATCAACCGTGTGTGTAGCCATGATGGTCTCTTTTTGGCGGAGTCCGGGAAGTGAACACGGTTTTGGGTTATGTTTCACGTAAGTAGGAGTTCAGGATCACCTCTTGACCATTGCTAGCTTCACGACCGTTCCCTTTGTTCCCTTCTCGCTCTTATTTGCGTATGTTAGCCACCATATATGCTTAGTCGCTGCTGCAAGCTCACCACTTTACCCCTTCCTTCCCCATTAAGCTTTGCTAGTCTCGATACCCATGATAATGGGATTGCTGAGTCCTCGTGGCTCACAGATTACTACAACAACAGTTGCAGGTATAGGTTATGCGATGATCATGACGCAAGAGCGATGTTTGCTTGTTTTGGAGTTCTTCTTCTGCTTCTTCTTCGATCATGGGATAGGTTCCAGGTCGGTAGCCTGGGCTAGCAGGGTGGATGTCGTTCGAGTTTCTGTTTGTGTTTCATCCCGTAGCCGGATGTCGCCCTTATGTATTGTGATGTTGTATTCGTGTGGCATTGTATGCCTCTTGTATGTATCCCTATCTATTTTGTAATGTTCATGTAATGATATCCACCTTGCAAAAGCGCCTTCAAGATGCGCTTCTATCCTTGGTGGGACCTTCGAGTTCCTTTAGGATGGGTTGCATCTTGGGCGTGACAAGTTGGTATCAGAGCCTCGACCGACCCTAGGAGCCCCCTTGATTGATCGTGTAGTTTGGTCGTTGCTGAGTCTAGAAGAAAACTATTTTCGGAGTCTAGTTATATCGGAGAGTGGGAATTCTTTTTACTCCTCAGCCCCTTCGTCGCTCTGGTGAGGAATCTTGACGTAGGTGTTTTGAATTACTTCTCTTCCCCTTCAAAATTTTCTTTAGGATCACGCAGTCGGTTTTCCAATCGTTGGTTCTCAGCTCTTTTCATCTGGTGCTTTTCTCGTCAAGTTGACTCGAGCCTCTTCATTGTTGCCAAGTTCAACCATCAGTTGTTTTTCTTTTTCCCACCCGCCCTCCCCTTTTTCTTCTCAGAGCCGGAGCCCCTAATCGAGTATCCATCCTACTCGTGCGAAGCCTTTGCTTCCTTTCAACCAATGTTTTCTCTTCAAGTTATTCGTTGTGTTCCCCTTCCAAGTCGCCTTTGTTTTTCCCACCCTCCCACCCTTTTTCTTCCCGGAGCCTGAGCCTCTTTCGAGCATCAATTTCATTTGTGTGGAGCCTCTTCAGTCTTTCGTCAATTATTTCAACCGGTGAATTCTCGTTTTGTTCGACATTCTTCATCTTTTTTCTTCTCCGGTGGATTCAATTCTAATTTTTGGTAGTGATTATATTCTTTTCCTCGGCTCAAATGTTTTCCCCTTGCTCGTTCACCTCTCGCCAGTTAATCATTCCGGAGTTCGGAAGACATCTCAGGAGATTCGTCTGTGTTCCAATTAATTCGAGGTTGTCACCTCATTCAAATATTTCAATTGTTTCGGTGCATCATCTATCTCTTCAACAATCCTTTCTAGCGATGTTTTTCTCTCTAGTGGGCCCTAACGCATAGGTCTTTTCCTAGGATCTTACCCGACTCTTCTAATTCTCCCAGGGTTATTCTCAAATTCTTTTCAGATGTGACGTAAGAATGAATTTCATCAGTCAGATCTTTTCCAAGATCAATTTCAAATCATTTTCGTTGTTGGCTCAACCTCTTCGCTTTTCATTCTCCCAGTGTATCTCAGTAATTTTGGTGGTGTTTCTCGTCATCATTTGAAGATCAAAGAAGAGTTTTTCCTCTAAATCTTGTCCGTTCTTCCGAAGATTCATGGTTCTAGCTTCTTATTATCCTCTCGAATTATTCCATTTGTCAGATATTCCTTTTCTTACCCATCAGGAGTATGTCAGGAGTTGTTTTTCCATTTCTTTACACCAGAGGCCATCATTACAGAAGAATTCTTGTCCTCACATTTCAGCTACCGTTATCCAATTATCCTTGTGCTTCATTCAAGTGTTCTTTAATCAACTCTTGATCTCTTTGTTGTTTTGCATCTAAATCCCCTCTAGCATATTGGTTCTTCTAATTCTTCCCGGTGATTCAGTCTCTTTCATCAGTCATTTTCAAATTCTTACGGTGGTTCGTTCAAGATTCTTTTCTGTGATTATGATATTAATTCATTCGTTCTTTTCAATCCTACCGGTGGTTCATGAATACTTTCTCAAGTTTTGCGCTGTATCCCCCTTAATTCTTTTCAAAAAGAATAAGTAGTATGCAAAATTCATGTATCATCAATTAAATTTGATGAAGGATAAGCATACAACAAATCTTATTCGTATTTCATCCAAGTAAGTAATTCCTTCCTTCGGAGTTTATTCTTGATGAATAAATTCTAGGTCCAAGTGTTTTCATCTTTTCTTTTCCGGAGTTCAAATTCCCTCGGCCATTTCGTCGGAACCTCCATCTAAATCATCGCAAGGCTCACCTTATTCTTTCTTCCTTCATTTTATCTCATCATTCTTTTGTCACCGGAGTTCTTCATGGTGGTTCTTCACGATTTAATTCATTCGTCAAGAGTTCATCAAGATTTTGTTGGTGGAGTTCAAGTATCTTTTCTTCTCGCATCTCGACGTGCAATTAATCCTCCGTATTTGTTTGAAGTGGAGTTTTGCATTTATTTGTTCCTCTCACCTAGTCAATCTTTTCTGCTTGTGGTTGGTTATCACCTCATAATTTTGAGATGTTACCCATAAGTCCACAACAAGCTTATTCTTTCGTTATTCATTTCCTCAACAACTCCATTCAATCCTTCCTTCTAAGTTCTTTTCATTCCATTCTTTCAATTCTTCCGGAGGCATTGCATTGTTCATCTCGTCAAGTACCATACCATCTTGTGAAGTTCCTGTTCTATTCCATCCATGTTCAACCGGAGTGCTGCCTAAATTCCTTCGTTATTGTTCCTTTTTCCATCTTGTTCTAACCGGAGTGGTTTCATAGTCTATCTTGTTTCCATGAGCATTTGATTCTCGTCATACTCGTCATTCCTATTTTCTACCCGAGTGCTCTCAACTTGGTTCTTCTTTTTCTCTTGCGTTCTTACTTCACCTATTCCTCTTTCTCTTCCGTCTCGTTCCTAAGATCTCGGGACGAGATCTCTTGTTAGTGGAGGAGAGTTGTAAAGCCCCGGATTCGATGCGCCAGGTATCATCCAGTTATTCGTCGTTTTTGCCATGTCATTTGCTTGTGTGTTGCATTTTTCCATGTCATCATGTGCATTTCATTTTGCATACGTGTTTGTTTCTTGCATCCGAGCATTTTCCCCGTTGTCCGTTTTGCAATCCGGCACTCCTATGTCATCCGGCGTCCCCTTCTTGTCTCATTTCGTGAGTGGGTGTTAAACATTATCGGAATGGACTGAGGTTTGCCAAGCGGCCTTGGTACACTACCGGTAGACAGCCTGTCAAGTTTCGTGCCATTTGGAGTCCGTTTGACACTCCAACGATTAACTGGGTAACCGCAAAAGCCTCTTTTATTGCATCCCACCACCCCTTCAAATCAGCCTTGAGCCCATCCAAACCTCCTCCATGCTCTCGTTCGTTCGATCACGATCATGCGGGCGAAAACCCCACCTCATTTGGAGTCTCCTAGGTCCCTCTACCTATAAAAACGCCCCCTCCTCCTCCATTTTCGGGTTCAAACCCTAGCCCCGCTCCTCTCGCCCGCTGGACACGTCCGATCTGGACCGGACACATCCGCCATCGCCGACTGACGAATCCCACGTCGACAACTGTCCTTCGGCACCGTCCCCGTGCCGCCGGCCCACGGAGCCCATCCGGGGCCCGTGCGGGCCCAGATCCCACTGCCGCCTGGCCCGTCCCACCGCCGCGGCCCACGCCTCGCGCCGGCGCCCTCCGCCGCCAACTCCGTCTGCCGCCGCCGGCTACCTGACCCTGCGTCGCCTGCCGCCCCTGGCCCGACCGCGCCGCCCGGCTCCGCCTTCACCACGCCCCGCCACACCGGTCGCGCCTCCGCCCCGCACCTCGTCGCCGGCCCCCTCGCCTCCCTGTCGGTCAGATCCGGTGAGGAGCCGGCCGGATCCGCCTCCCCCCTCCAACTCCGGCGGCTGCCTCGTGAACTTCGGCGATCCCGTGCCCCGCCTCGGGAAGCGTGCTGGACCCCTAGATCTGAGAGAGGTTGACTCCATTTTCGTCCAAGTCCTTTTTCTGTAATATTTTGATGCTCTGCTCATCATGCCATAACTCCATGCTTGCTATTCCGATTTGTGCATAAGATATGTCAAAATGTTCGTTGTGATATGCTCTACATTTCATTCCATTGTGCCATGCTTGTTTGAGATCATCTTGATGCCCGAATTATCGTTGCAAGAGTGTTATATGATGTTAACTGCTGTCTGTTAACAGAACTTGATGGTTTGTCATTTTTGTTGCATTTGATGTGTGCATCCTATGAGCTTGATGTTTACATGTGTTTTGAACTACATCATTCCATATTTACAGAGGTGCAATCCATGTATTTTTTGATTATTGTAGTGAGTGCATCGATCTTGTTAATAGGATACTTGTTGTTGTTGTTTTGCTAGGTTGAATCTGCTATATTATGATGCTAGGCAAACCTGCTGCTACAAGTCATTCTATGCATAATATGGAGATGTTCACTAAGGATGTTTTGTTATACATGTCATGCTCTATCCATCAATGCCCATGGTTGCATTTATAGCCTGATGTAGCTGGTTGTAATCTTGCTCTCAAGTTGCTAAATAATGTTGCTCAACCTGTTAACATTAAATTTAGTTTTGCCATGTGTTTTGCTAGTGATCCATGAACCCTATGAACTTGATATTGCCATTCTTAGCTTCATAAATATGTCATCTTACCATTGGTCACCTTATCATACCATGTATTGATCTGTGGTGAGTGGTACAAGCTCACCAACATGCCTACTTTTTATTGTTCCTGCCATATCTGAATTTGTCATATCAGTTGCCATGTTTGCATGGATGCCACCATCTTTTCTGTTGATCTTTGGAATTAGTTCAGTAAGGGAGCTTTGTTCTTTGTCTTTAGTAGTAGCATTCCATGCCTTTTTTTGCCATGTTAAGTTCCTGTAACATGTAGTTTGGTAGCTCCAAACATTGCAACCTGATGTTATTTCTGCTAAGCCAGTAAACTGTTATTACTTGCAATCTTGTCATGTGTTTTTGAGCATGTTATAGTGTTTTCTGGAGATAGCTCAGTGTTCATGTTTTTTCATGCTTTACCTGTACTTCATGGCCATGCCTTTTGTTTTCACGTTGAGATGCTGTAGCATATTGTTTTGATGCTTGGTAGATGTCTAGTTGCTGTTTTGGACAGCTTGTCCTTTAAACTTGTTTCATGTGTGTGTGTTGAACCGTTGCTCCGTTTGGAGTGTGCTCTATATGAAACTTGCTTAGAATTGCATGTAGTTTCATATTATCATGTTGCATCCAGGTTTTGAGAGTGTTTGCTTGACGTTTGTATGCATTTTGCCGTGATGGTCTCTTTTCGACGGAGTCCGGGAAGTGAACACGGTTTTGGGTTATGTTTGACGTAAGTAGGAGTTCAGGATCACCTCTTGATCATTGCTAGTTTCACGACTGTTTCGTTTGTTCTCTTCTCGCTTTTATTTGCGTATGTTAGCCACCATATATGCTTAGTCGCTGCTGCAATCTCACCACTTTACCCCTTCCTTCCCCATTAAGCTTTGCTAGTCTTGATACCCATGGTAATGTGATTGCTGAGTCCTCGTCGCTTACAGATTACTACAACAACAGTTGCAGGTACAGGTTATGCGATGATCATGACGCGAGAGCGATGTTTGCTTGTTTTGGAGTTCTTCTGGTTCTTCTTCGATCAGGGGATAAGTTCCAGGTCGGCAGCCTGGGTTAGCAGGGTGGATGTCGTTCGAGTTTTTGTTTGTGTTTCATCCGTAGCCGAATGTAGCCCTTATGTATTGTGATGTTGTATTCGTGTGGCATTGTATGCCTTTTGTATGTATCCTTATCTATTTTGTAATGTTGATGTAACGATATCCACCTTGCAAAAGCGCCTTCAAGATGCGATTCTATCCTTGGTGGGACCTTCGTCTTCCTTTAGGATAGGGTCGCATCTTGGGTGTGACATCACCAAGCTATATTGCTCATCCATCCACACTTCTAACTAGTGATTCTCTTACTAGCAGCATATACACATAAGATATGTGGCAGCCACATAGATAGTGACCATAATAAAAGGAACCAGGGAGATGATGAACATGTCGGAATTGGAGACAACGGGATATTAGCAAACCGTGTCTGTTTAGTATCTGGTTGTTCAAATTTTTAGGCTCTCGACAGGTTCAGTGATACATGCCTCCAGTGTCACGCCTTCACCTATGAAGGCGGACATCGAGTTGCTAGGCCAAACGAACCAGGCGATGGAGCCAAACCAACTCGTCTGTCTGGCAAAGATTCAGACTAAGCAGCAAGCAGTTTGCTCCATGAGCTGGGTTGGTGGGTCCCTGGATCTGCATATAAGGCTCCATGAGCTGTACTCTGTTCATCCTCGCCCGTACAGCTGTACTCTCTTCACCACCTCAAATCCATGTTGTAACTTGATGATTTATGACTCTATGATTTAAGCCATGACAAACTGGTAATCAGAGCCTTATATTGCCTCGCTCGTGCTCAAATCCACAAACCGGACCCATAAAATTACACTGCAAAAGGTGGGACGGCACCTTCTAAGCCGGTCAAGCCTTTTGCTCAAACTATCCTGGTGTTCGATCGTATGGAAGAGCATCAGAAATCATCGGCGGGGATTCTGGAAATATTTGATGCCATGACTGTCGATTTGAAGGTGGTTAGCAAGGATGCTAGCAGTCTCAAGCAACAGATCGATTATTTTGGGGAGAATCGGGACACCTTGAAGCGCCGACTCATCTACCAGGCCAAGTCTGTTTCGGCGTCGAGTGGGCAGGTTGGCGTTCCTCCTCCGGTACAGCAGGTCGCATGCAAAGCACCTCTGGTACTCAACTAGGACGCTCCCCTTCTGGAAACACCGCCGCCACAACTTGGTTATTTTTTTAGGGGAGTGCCATACGGCGCTGAAAAAAACCCCAAGTCCCCCCCCCCCACCCCCCATATGCCGAATTTCGTCGGTTCGTCCCATTTTTCTGCCTGGCGATTCTAGGCCGAACCCAGCGCACTGGGCGTTTGGGGGCTCCGGAGGAAGGAAAACTGATGCGTGGGCCACCACTGTTAGGCTTAAAACGACTTTTCCCCGCCCAGATATGCTCCGGGCGCTGTAGGACGGCATTTCCCCTTTCGCCATGGTGCCGATCCCGGCGCAGCCCACCTGCCCACAACGATTGGCCAACCGCTAGAAAGGCCATTTCCCCGCTGGAAAGAGAGGGTTTCGTCGCGGCAGCCTACATCCTTGTCCTGGGCGAGCTTTCCAACGCTCCGGCCATGGCGACGGGGGATACCGCCGGCTGCGCGCCTACCACGCCCGCCAAGTGTTCGGCGTTTTGCCTGTTCGGCGATGGACTCTGACAATGAGGAGGCATTCCGCAGCTCTACTAAAGGAGGAAGCCAAGGCCGACACCCAGGACGAAGAGCACCTCATGGTCCTCGCCACTTTGGTTGGCCTGTTGTCAAGCAATGCAAAGCCGCATCGAGGTGGCTAGGCGCCGGGCCGCCGTAAGAGCAAGCTGAGGCATCGACTGGAGGGATATTGTTTGCTCTACGTCGACTACTTCGCCGACGCTCCATTACATGGCGATAAAATATTTCGTCGCCATTATCGGATGAGCCGAAAACTCTTCCTCGGGATTGTGAATTCCATTCGGGAGTTCGAGAACTACTTCATTTGCAAGAAGGATTGCACTAGCACACTTGGACTCACCTCACTTCAGAAGTGCACGACAATTATGAGGATCTTGCATATGAGGCTCCCGGTGATATACTGGAAGACTATGGACGCATGGTTGAGTCCACCACCATGGAGTCTTTGTACAAGTTCCGCGGGGCTATGGTTACAGTGTTTAGACCATAGTACTTGCGATCACCCAATGATGAAGACACTGCTAGGATCCTAGCACAAAATGCAGCAAGAGGATTTTCTGGGATGCTTGGAAGCATCGACTGCATGCACTGGGCATGGAAAACTGTCCATTTACTTGGCAAGGGTTGTACAAAGGCGCCAAAGGAGCTTGCAGTGTGTTACTTGAGGCAGTGGCCACACTAGACCTCTAGATTTGACACTCCCTCTTTCGTATGCTAGGAACTCACAATGACATCAACATACTGCAGTGCTCGAATGACTTTGCCAGGATTGTAGAAGGTCATGCTCCTCCGGCCAACTTCGAAGTCCATGGGCACCACTACCAAAAGGGATACTACCTAGCTGATGGCATCTATCCGAGATGTTCCACATTTGTGAAGACTATCTCAAACCCTATGCCAGGAGGCAAGAACTCCTATTTTGACAAGTGTTAGGAGGCTTATAAGAAGGATGTTGAGCAGGCATTTGGTGTTCTCCAATCTTGATTTGTTGTTGTCTGGTACTCCGCTCTGACCTAGTCAAAAGATCAAATATGGGAAGTCGTGACTTGATGTGTCATCTTGCACGGCATGATTATTGAGAGCGAGCAAGAAGATCCAGTGTTCGACACCGAACCATATTACTGGCAGGGTCCTCTTGCCCAAGTTGATCACCAGCTACCGGCATCATGGGTTGCATTCCTCAATATGTGTTAGGAGATCCGAGACCCATAGGTGCATCAAGAACTGTAGCACGATCTGGTGGAGCACCTACGGAAGCTCAAGGGCAACGCCTAGTTCGACGTGTGATGAACTATGAGTTTTAAATTGCGTTTGAATTATGAGTTTGCTTCATTGAACTATTTGATTTGTATTGATTTATGTGATGAACTATGTGATAAAAGTTAGTTTATGTTGAATTTGTGCTGATGAATGCCGAATTTGGGCCAATTTGGGACGAAATCGGTGGCTGGGGGCGACCTTTGGGCAATCGGCTGGGAACCCAAGCCCCCCCCCCCCTAAACCCTATTATAGTTATCAAGTACAAAAATAAATTAATCAAAGGGAAATGACTATCAATTGATAAGCCTATTATAGGGAGTCTCTAAGATCTGTAATAAAACTTCTATAACCACATAGTTATGAAAATTATCTGGTGTGACACCCATAAATTACTTTCTTATGTCATGGGATTGGGAAAAAATGATCCTACTCATGGTGACCAATTTGAAAAGAAGAAACATAAGCATTATTATGATTCTTAGGCACAAGGATCATTAAAAAAAGGATAGGTTTCATACTGGATTTGGGACACATCATCATTTTGCAGTAAAAAAAGCAACAACAGACTGTCACCATCCCCAAAGTAAAGACAAATAGCATGTAACCAGTTTGTGGATAACTCTATGCGAGCCTATAACGACGAACAAGCTAAACATCTTGTTGTCGGAGCACATCCACCTTCCATGAACCAAAAAAAATTGTACAAGAGGGAGAAAACACGTCGAAGAGATAGAAGGTTGAAGTAGGTGTACATAAGTGGCCACATATGGAGGTAAACAAGGTCAAGAGTGTCAATAGAATAGTGAAGCCATTTTGTGTACTAATAATTAGATTTGAAATCTCCCTACGAAGATTGGGCGCCTACCAAGTTACCATCATATAAAGGACCACACCTGTAGCTACAACAGGCCATGAGCACTCATGTTGTGAAGAAAGAATGAAGACTCCACCAAACTTACACACTTGTGTGAGTAATGTTCCCTGTGCATCTCGCCCTTATATATACATATCCATCTTCACAAAAAATGTAATTGTAACTCCACCCAAAGTTCTAAGTAGTGATTCATAAGATAAGTCACAGCCACAAAAGGAGAGTGTATACCATGATAAAATAACCGGAGAGATATGTATGGACATAATGCGGGAATCAGAGGTATCAGGACATTAGCAAACACGACTTCAGTTGTGTTGGCTGCTGGACTGTCGAGAGATTAGGTGGTACATGCCGTTGAGACAACAGGGAAGTTGGGAGCGCTAAGCTCCACATGGGACTAAAGCTGAATCAAGACTAAAAGGTGAAGGCAATGAATTAGGGTTCAAAAGGTGGAAGGCCAGGAGAGAGAGCTATGGTCATCACTCACTAGAGCATGTTCTGGAATCGTAATCTTGGTGTACCATGCAACATTCTTATGTGGCGGTCAATTCTCATCCTCGAAAGACGTGAGCTCTTCCTCCTGTGACAAAAAGGTTGGCCTAGCACATGTATACAAGCACATAAATCCAGCTGCTATGTACGTCGTGTAGGTGTTGCTGTCAAGTTGTCGTTCCAGTTAATTGGGACGCAAATAATATCCTGTTTTTTCTGAATTCATGCCCAATGAATCAGCTATGTCACTGCCTCCCTTGACGTCCTCTCCTCTGTTTGCTGATACAACAATGCAAATTAGTTCATATCATACAACATTGATCTCCATTTGTCGGCAATGCAAATTAGATGGTGTAATGTAGTAGCCAGCACTGTGGGTCTGCTCCCACTTGTCGGTGACATTTACCCGGGTACCAATTTTGTTTATGAATGGGAAGCTGAATCTTTGTTTTCCTGAAACAGCAGTATGACATGGTAAAGTGTGAGAGAGATGCTTATGGAGATATTTGTTGCTAGGGAAACTTTAAGTCAAAATGATATCCACGAAGTATTACCAAACTCAATATTTGCAAATACAAACTTGTATTGGACTACTACGATCAATGCATAGGTGATCTTCTCCCTAGGAATCAAGATAGTTTGAACAGAGCTTATCCATTTTCTACGATAGAAGACTGTCCAAAACCTGAAAGTATAGAAACATTCATGTCTCTGTCCTAGCCTACAAGACAGTGACATTGACCAAATCGAAACTGTGCGATAGCTGGAAACGTCTGAGCCTGTTGAGGCCGACGGGTTCGTGTTATATGGAGTTGGGGCACACCTCCCAACCATAGCGCATACATTGTTGAGATTACAAGAGAGAGAGAGAGAGATATTCAAGGAAGAGATAGAACTTAGAGAGAAAGGAAAACAATCTATCTCTATCTATCTATCCTAACTACCTTGTGCGCCGGGTGGTGTAACCACATTACGTTCAACACCCTCCCGTAATCACAACTTCATTAAGTTGAGATTATGCTTGAATCCTTCAAAACTTCTTGAGGGCAAAGGCTTTGTAAATCCATCTGCAATTTGATCCTTTGAATGCACAAATCGAATATCAAGTTGCTTTTGAGCAACTCTATCTCTAACAAAATGAAAGTCTATCTCTATGTGCTTTGTTCTGGCATGGAACACAGGATTAGCAGAAAGATAAGTGGCTCCAAGATTGTCACACCATAGACATGGAGCTTGTTTACTCTTTACCCCAAGCTCTTTCAACATAGACTGAACCCATATGATTTCAGCTATAGCATTTGCTAATGCCTTGTACTCTGCCTCAGTGCTTGACCTGGATACAGTAGCCTGTTTGCGTGCACACCATGATATTAAGTTAGGTCCAAAAAAGACTGCAAAACCACCTGTTGAGCGTCTGTCATCCAGGCACCCTGCCCAGTCTGAATCAGAAAAGGCACTGACAAGAGTATAAGATGACTTGCTGAAATTTAGACCTATATTGGGAGTATGTTTAACATATCTGACTATACGCTTGGCAGCTGTCAAGTGAACATCAGTAGGTGCATGCAACAACTGGCAGACTTTGTTGACAGCAAAAGATAAATCGGGTCTGGTAAGAGTTAGATATTGAAGAGCTCCTAGGAGACTTCTATATTTTGTGCTATCTTCCTGACTCAAAATTTTACCTTCTACAAGAGAAAAATTTTCTGAGCTGGATAATGGAGTGAGTGAGGGTTTACAACCTTGCAATCCTGCTCTTTTTACCAGATCAGCTGCATATTTTGCTTGAGAGAGATGAAGTCCATTATGATGTTTCTTTACCTCAATCCCAAGAAAGAAGTGCAGGTCTCCAATATCCTTTAATGCAAACTCTACGCTCAGGTCCTTTAAGAGACCTCTGATTGCTTCATCAGATGAGCTAGTCACAATTATGTCATCAACATAGATGAGAACAAATATGCATGTATTGGACTTGTTATAAATAAACAATGATGTGTCTGATTTAGAAGGAACAAATCCAAGTTTTTGCATCTTGTGACAGAGGCGAGAATACCATGCCCTTGGAGCTTGTTTTAATCCATATAGAGCTTTATCAAGTTTACACACATAAGAAGGAGTATTCTTACTTTCAAACCCAGGAGGTTGTCTCGTGTACACATCCTCTTCCAGAACACCATGGAGAAACACATTATGTACATCAAGCTGCCTGAGACTTTTACCATGGAGACGAATAGTGGCATCTTTTACCATAGGACTAAATGTATCCTCGTAGTCTATGCCATATCGTTGCTTGAAACCTTTTGCAACGAGCCTAGCCTTATAACGGTCAATGGTTCCGTTAGATCTCCTCTTAATTCTGAAAACCCACTTGCAATCAATTAAATTTTTACCTTTCCGTGGTGGAACCAGGTGTCATGTTTTGTTTTTCTTCAGTGCCATGTATTCCTCATTCATTGCCTTCTTCCACTTATCATCACAAAGTGCTGCAGCAAGGGTTTTTGGTTCGTCTGGTTCTCCTGTGGAACAGACCAAACCATATTTAGTCATATGTTTATAATTTACGGGTTGAGTTACCCCTTGTTGCAGCCGTGTACGCCGTGATGGTGGAGCTACAGAATCTGTAGCCACAGAGGATCCAGGGTGCTGCACAGAATCATCCGCTGCAGCCGCAACTGATCCCGAGGAGGATCCTGTCGCTGCAGCCGCGCCAGCGCCCGCAGGGTCGACCTTATCTTCTGTGGAAAACGGCTGAAGCGCAAGACTAGGGGCTGAAGCGCAGCGTCTGCACTTGGCGCAGAGAATCCCGAGCCCCGCGCCTCTGCGCGCGCGCCGGTCGGTCGGACGCTCGTGGCGGGGCCCGCTGGGCCCGCGTCCTCCCTGACACGTGCCAAGTCCCGCCGCTTGTACGTGGCGGGTTTGGCGCCGTACCGCGTGCCAGTTGGAGGAGACTGCGTGTTGGACGCGAGGTCGTCGCGGCGTGAGTCTGGAGCGTGAGCGCGTGCGCCTACGCATGTGCCTGCAGTGGCTGATCCCAAGGAGGATCCCCCCTCCTGCGCCGTTGTCGATCCCGAGGCGGATCCGATTGCCTGCGCCGCTGCTGATCCCAAGGCGGATCTGTCTCCTGCCACGGGACACATGGGATATAGCCCAAAATTTGCACCGTTTGCTTCATTTTCTTCACTGTTTTCGTCATTGTTTTCACCTGTTGCATCGACACAGGACTCATGCATGCCGTTAGATGAGTTAGACAACAGTTGATCATCAATATTTGGTCCCCCTTGATCAAAGCTAGTGAGATGAGGTGGCAAGATAAGAATCTCTTCTCGAAGAAGTGCGTCGGTGTTAGGGTGAAGATCAACGAAAGGGAACTTAGTTTCATCAAAAACTACATCACGGGATATGTAAACACGTCCAGTGGAAACATCCAGGCACTTGACTCCCTTATGCTGAGCACTATAGCCAAGGAACACACATTGTTTGGATCGAAAAATGAGTTTGCGATTATTGTAGGGACGTAGGTTTCCAACACGCACACCCAAAAACACGTAGGGACTTATAGTCTGGTTTTGTGTGAAGAAGCCGTTCGACAGGAGTTTCATGGTGAATGACACGACTAGGAAGCATGTTTATGATATGGACGGCAGTGAGAAACACTTCATCCCAAAATTTGAGAGGAATGGAAGCACCGGCCAAAAGAGCAAGGCCAACTTCAACGATGTGTCGATGCTTGCATTCAGCTGACCCATTTTGCTGGTGAGCATGGGGGCATGACACATGGTGTGAGATTCCAAGTGTCTGGAAGAAGGAGTTCAATTTTTCGTACTCCCCTCCCAGTCGGATTGGACAGCAATAATTTTACTGTCAAACTTCCGTTCAACTAGAGCTTGAAAGTTTTTGAAAACTTGAAACACATCATATCTTTTCTTTAAGATATAAATCCAAGAGAATTTGCTATAGTCATCGATAAAACTGACATAGTAGTTGTGTCTACCAACAGAAGTGGGAGTAGGGCCCCAAACATCAGAAAAAATCAACTGTAATGGTTTGGTAGAAATACTGGTGGAAATTGGGTAGGGCAACTGATGACTCTTAGCTCTCTGACATGAATCACAAATTGTTTCATTATGATGCTCACCAACAAACGGGAGTTTATTTTACTAAGCAACTTTTCAACTAAAGAAAAAGACGCATGTCCTAAACGATCATGCCAATGTGTGGATGACAGCTTGATAGCACCACAAGCTTGTTTGTTTTGTCTTTGAAACTCCGGAATCAACGGATAGAGGCCGCTGACGCATCTACCTCGATAGAAAATTGTCCTCGTTGCCTGATCCTTGATCAAAAAATAATAAGGGTGAAATTCCAGAAAGACATGATTGTCAAGGGCAATTCGATGGACAGAAAGAAGACTTTCATTAGCACTAGGAACATGCAGAATTTCCCTAAGATGAATGTTGCGATGAGGGGTACAAAATATTAAGTGATCAAAGTGACTTATACCCATACCTTCTCTGCTGGCAGTGTGGATTTGATCCTTGCCGCGGTATTTTTCCTTCATGGTGACTTTCTCGAGCTCGTTGGTGATGTGGTTGGTGGCTCCACTGTCGACGTACCAATTTGTGTCGACGCCATAGGAGCCATCGGCCGCCGCAGCGACTTTCTCCTCATCTTGCGAGTCATAGTCGTCCTCCTCATACATGTACCAGCAGTCCTTCGCTGTGTGTCCAGGCTTGCCGCAGATCTGACACCGGGGAGCATCGGGGCAGTTTCTGCCGCCATCACCAGTGCCGCGGCCACGGCGACCACGGCCTCCAGATTGAGGTGGCGTGGAGCCACGGTTGCCGCCGCCGAACCTGCCCTTGGTGCGAGAGGAGCCACGCGATCGGGAGGCGCCACCCCGTCCACGAGTGGCCATGTTTGCGGACGACTTGAAACCGCCGCCACCGGATCCTTGGAACTGTGCCATGCGTTGATCGAAATTTGACAGCATAGCAAAGAGCTCATCAAGGGTTACCTGGGTCACGCGGGCGTCTAGGGCAGAGACTAGGGGCTGATAGTCGGCGTTGAGCGCGTGGATGATGTAGGAGGCCAGTTCGTCGTCGGGGATCGCCTTGCTCGCGGCTGCGAGCTCGTCGGCGTAGCCGCGCATGGCGGTGAAGTAGGAGGCGACGGAGAGGTTGCCCTTCTGCGCGTTGATGAGGGAGGTTCGGATGTTGTTGATGCGGCTGGCGGATTGCGAGGAAAACATGTCGGCGAGCGTCGTCCAGAGCGCGCCCGCGGTGGTGACCATGGTCACCGTGAGCAGCACCTCACGCGTCAGATTGTTCAGCAGGTATCCAAGAACCTGCTGATCCTCCCTGACCCAGATTGGGTGGAGAGGGTTGGGCGATGACACCTCCTTGCCTTCCTTGGCGGTGACGAGGAGTCTTGCCGGCTCCGGCTGAGTGCCGTCGACGTAGCCGAAGACACCGGCGCCACGCAGCTGGGGAATCACTTGCGTGCGCCATAGCACAGAGTTTGTGCGCGTCAGCTTCTCGGTAACTTGGCCATTGAGGCTGGTTTGGGAAGCGCCGGAGGATGAAGACATGGCTAGGGCTAGATGGAGTTTGTTTGGAGCTTAGATGGGAAAAGGATGGCTCTGACTACCATGTGCGATAGCTGGAAACGTCTTAGCCTGTTGAGGCCGACAGGTTCGTGTTATATGGAGTTGGGGTGCACCTCCCACCCATAGCGCATACATTGCTGAGATTACAAGAGAGAGAGAGATATTCAAGGAAGAGATAGAATTTGGAGAGAAAAGAAAACAATCTATCTCTATCTATCTATCCTAACTACCTTATGCGCCGGGTGGTGCAACCACATTACGTTCAACAGAAACAAATACAGTGGCAGCGTGGATCTCATATATAAGATGTTGGACATGGTGAACTTACTCAGCAAGCAGCAGCGAGCTCTGATCATGGCTACCCATCTCTCCTCCCTTGCTGCAGCCACATGCATTTCCGTAGTCTCAGGTCTCGCAATAGCAGTGTTGGTGAACACCCTCTATATCCTCGACACCGCCGGGTCATTGGTTGTCTTATGCATCAGAGAGTTACCCAGAGAGCCCCTCACCGGCGACCGCAACAAGTTTTATAAGATTTTCGATGAGCATATGAAGTATTCGCTCCTGAACACCACCATCAGGCTCGTCTATCATGGGCACAGTGAGATCTTAACTGCCGACCCTGCCATCATTAGACAAACTTTAGTAAGTAAACACAACAGGGTAGTTTTCCTTTCCCCATCATTTTTTCCTCCTCTCTTTCTTGCTAACCAATAACATGGTGGTAGATGGTTCATACTGCATGTCAGATGTTAAATTGGATTTTGCAAAATTTAAACAAAGGATGGCCAAAAGTCAAAAGTTGAGTATTCTTTAGAACATATTGCCATGCAATCAACCTTTGAATTTCCATTCAAGCTAGTCAGACTAATCATGTACTAATTATTAATTAAAAATTAAACTGAATATCTGTGACAATTTACAAAATTTAGAAGACAATACTATGTCTTATCCTATTTTGGCTTTAACACGGAAATTGTGATGCATCTCTTTGGAAATGGAATTTTTGTGACAGACGGGGAGAAGTCGCGATACCGGAGGAAGCTGGCAAGATATCCCTACCAAGACTAGCAGCCTACCAAGTTTGCAGCATAAAAGGAGTAAGGGACCACACCTATAAGCTACAGCAGGACATGAACATTCATCTCGTGGAGCAAGAATAAAGACAAGACTCCACCGAACTCCCACACTTGTGTGAGTAATGTACTCCATGCCACCCGCAAAAAAAAGTTCTCCGTCCATGTTGCCTTTTATATATATACCACTCCCATACTCACCAAACTATATTGTTCCTCCATCCATGGGTTCTAACTAGTGATTCTCTCACTGGGCATGTGTGTAAGCCCATAGGATAGGTGTCAACCACAAAAATAGTAAGTATACAATGAGAAAAGAACCGGAAAGATATGTATGGACCAAAAGTGGAAACTGGAGACATCAGGACATGAGGGAACACTTTTTCAGGTGTTCTATCGACTGGATCGGTGATACGTGCCTCCTAAACAAGGAAAATCAGGTGGGACTACTAAGCACCACAGGGTACTAAAGCTGAATAAGTTACTAGAGCGTCAAGAGTAGTTTTCCCACCTTGCGTGGCTTAGCCGTTGATGCCTTTGGGGGGGATTCGTACCATCTTTTCCACGAAGATGCTTCATATTGTTTCTACTGTCACTATACCCTCATTTACATACAGGATGTGTCAGACATGTTACAGATGTGTGCATCACCATCGAAGTTATACAGTGCAACAATCCATCTACTCTCTCCTTCCACAAATACATGCATTAAAATCTTATTATGAAAATTGGAACCTCCATATCTATCGGACACAAAGTTGGATGTATAATCTGTTTGCACATTTGCATTCTCGGTATTGACGTCTTTGTAACAAGATCAATGTTGCATATATTTTGATGAGCTTTCAAATTTCAATAATGAAACATGCTGAAACTGTATTACCTCTCCGTACAGTCCTGCCAAACCAACATATTTCTTAGAGGGGGAGGGGAGCCAGAAATCATAGAACTTGATGCGTACACCTGCATAGAGCAGAAGCAACATTAGGTGTAATTGGTTTGAGATGAACTTGATAGAAAAACAAAAATTCAGAAGTAAACTCTTCTGTTAAGATTTTTATCTTATAATTAGGATCCATTGTCACAAGAATTTGTAAGTAACACTAGTAGAAGAACACCCATTAGTCCCGGTTCGTAAGGGCCTTTAGTCCCGGTTCATGAACCGGGACTAATGGGTCGTTACTAATACCTCCACCCATTAGTCCCGGTTCAAACATGAACCGGGACATATGGGCCTCCACGTGGCCGGTCCGCCGAGCCCTGTCAGGGGGGCCTTTGGTCCCAGTTGATGGCTCCAACCGGGACCAAAAGATCATGTTTTTTTTACAAATGTGGCTGCTTTAGGGGTTTTGGGGGTTATTTTTAGGTTGTTATTAGCTAGCTAATAGAGAGTTCTCTCTTATATCAACGCTGCTGCTATGTTCATTTCACCCGCTGATATAACATGCTCATGCATGAGCAATATCATACGTCATCATATATAATAACAAGTCCTATGCATCATCATACAACTTCTACTCGTTATTAATAATAAGTCATACGATCATCCTCATAGTCATCGAACCCAACCCTACATAATTGTTCTTACCACATGATCATCAGTATCAGGTAGAACCTAAACACCCTTAAGGTAAAATAGCATAAAACAATATAGACCTGACTCTCCATTATGAAGAATGGCGATCATCCTGTCTCCAATTCTTGCCTTTCGCTGCTTGTTGCTTCCAAGAAGCTCCTTACGACTGTACGTACATTTTCTCAATTCTTTGATTGTTATGTCTCCACTTCTTTTAAAAACCCGGTATGGACAGTTGAGATTCGTAGGACGACCTGGTTGTATGTTCAAAACATGAAGGCTACCATGCGTATACATCAGATGAGGCACACAATCATTCGGGATTATCTGTTGAAAAACATAGTAATAACTTCATAGTTAGCAATAATGTACTAGTTTTAGAAGTGTGCAGAAAGATCACGGATGTCATAACAGTAAAAAAATCTTACCAGGGTATCTCAATGGTAGTTACCGTAGTTCAATACGTGCACTAGTGGCATGTATTGACCATAATGTTGAGGAGTTTGATTGTAGATATTGCAATTCTCAAGATCAGTACAAAATGCGACCAGATGAGTTTTCTCCTGATAAGTTAATTCGGAGCCTTCGGTGTAGTAGGTTCTGTCTACCATCTTCCGCACATTCTTTGAAGAATGAAAATAAGCTGTCAATGGAGATAAGTTGCCAACTATTTTGAAATAAACAATATAAATTACTTAATAACTATGTTAAGCTCACATGGGGGAAGAATTGGAGGTGTATTCACAAGGACCCAAATCGAAGGTCTCTCTTGCTCGATTGTAGGATAACCAAGATCCATGGTGACAAACATACCCTCATCAAGACCATACATCTTGCAAAGTGCTTCTCAATTTTTGCAACCAAAATGGGTTACACTCTGAGCATTGTACAACTTTACTTGAAAATCCACACCATGATGGGTACTTAGGATAATTTTTTGGGTTTTGAAACTTTCGTGGTCTTCAAAACCCATCCTCTCCAAGACATAGCGTCTTGCAAAGCATGGGATAAGCTAGTAGAATTGGAAAAGATGAAAAATATTGTCATGATTATAATAGTTGAAGTCATGAGTAATTAAAAAAACTATTATCGTCGGTTGCGTACCATATGAACATTGAAGGTCTCCTCGAGCTTAATGCTGAAACGACGATCTTCGTCCAGCTCAATGAACCTGTCGCAGATACCTCGGTCGTCGTGGCACCAGTCGCACTCCCTCGGGCGGTTTTCGTCGTCCGAGTATGACATTTCCGGCCTATGTTCATAATTCAAATATTAAACTAGATTATTAATCACGGGTTGACTATCGGTGATGTACGTAGCTCCTCCTTTCATTCCCGAGTGCATTATTACATCAAATTGTCTAGCACACGGGAATGAAGGAGAACTTATCCAATATGAGCTTTCAATAAACAAAACCAAATCATAAAATAAGCAAAACCAAATCATACAATAAAGTAGTATTCAAATTAGCATGCATTCAATAATTATAAGCAAAAGTACATCATCTCTTGGTGTCCGTACATCGTCGAATATTATCACTAATATAGCATCACTACAACTAGAACCGTAGCGCCCGACGGGTATCGATGCGGGCAGTGGACACCCAAAGATAAGGAACCATCACAGGATCATAGCTCCAGTGAGATCCCTGAAGAACCTGCCAGGTATTGTCGAACCTGCCCTCCAATGCAACCATGTAGCGACGGACGTGCTCGTCCTCCTCGCTGACACAGTGAATGACCACCTACGCGGTGTCCGAAAGCCTCGGCACCGTCACTGGCCTACGCGACCGCCACCAAACAAGGATCGGGTCAACAATGGGCTGCCTCCTCACCAACCTATGTCCCCCAGAAGGTAGCACCTCCCAATACCAGCCCGGCGGAGCCTAGTCCCGAACATGGCACTGATCAAGCAAGCCTCCACCGCCGAGTCGACGACGACGAGGATGCGGGATAGGCATCACCGACGTCGATGCGGGAACTACTTCTATATATAGTTAAATAAAATAGTTTTATTAATTAAATCAACTAGCTAGTTCAACTACTAAACACTTACTATAAATAAATAAAGTAGTACTTACTAAAAACAAACTACTCCTAAACATAGTAAAATAAAGTAGTTTATTAAATCAACTAGGTAGTTCAACAACTAATTATATTAAACACTTTCTCTTCTTATTTTTTTCATTTTTCTAACTAGTATTTTTCTAACTAGTTTTTTTCTAAAAATAAAGTAGTTTCATTTTTCTAACTAGTATTTTTCTAACTAATCTAACAAAAATCATAAAAAATCTAACAAAAAAATCTACTAACAAAAAAAAATCTAACATAATATGAACAAATTAATTACACAATATGAACTACATATCTAAATTACACCACATCTAATCTAACAAATAAATCTATGAACTAACAAAAAAATCTAAACAAAATCTAACAAAAAAATCTACTAACAGAAAAAAAAATCTAACATAATATGAACAAATTAATTACACAATCTAAATTACACAATATGAACTACATATCTAAATTACACCACATCTAATCTAACAAATACATCTATGAACTAACAAAAAAATCTAAACAAAATCTAACAGAAAAATCTACTAACAGAAAAAAAAATCTAACATAATATGAACAAATAGTGCCGATGCCAGACCCGGCAGCGCTACTTATATAGCAAATGCTTTCGTCCCGGTTCGTACGTCAAACCGATACCAATGCCAGCCTTTTGTCCCGGTTGGAGCCACCAACCCGGACCAAAGGCCTCTTTTCGGCAGCCCAAAGGGCGGGAAACGAGGACCTTTGGTCCCAGTTGGTGGCTCCAACCGGGACAAAAGGCGGGCATTGGTACCGGTTGGTGGCACCAACCGGTACCAAAGAGGGGCATTGGTACCGGTTGGCTCCACCAACCGGTACCAATGGACCCGTCTAATTTTTTATTTTCTGCAACTGTTTTTTAGTGGATTCTTTCTGCAGCTATTTTTTTAGTCCCACCTCGCCAAGGGAGAGGCACTCGTAGCTGTTTATAAGCCCTGAGTGCAGAGACGATGAAGAAGAGGCTCAATGCTCACCTGCACGTTGGTTAGCTTCAAGCCTTGAGGAATAGGGTAGACTGCACAGAGCTATGTGGAGTGCAGTTGACACTATTCCGAAAGGCTTGAAGCAAATTAACGAGCATTGCGCCTCTTTTTTATTTTTAATGACTTATTTTTAATAGTTGTGATTAACTTAACTAAAAAATGAGCATAGATTCTTATTTTTAATGACTTATTACAACTCAGAAATAAAAAGAAAAAAAATAAATATAGCAGAAAAGAAAAAAAAACTATATGAAAAACTACTCAGAAATAAATAGAAGCAAAAATAGTTGTAATTAACTTTACTAAAAAATGAGCTTAGATGCTTTTTTTTAATGACTTATTACAATTCAGAAATAAATAAAAAAATATAGCAGAAAAGAAAAAAAACTATATAAAAAACTACTCAGAAATAAATAGAAGCAAAAATAGTTGTGATTAACTTAGCTAAAAATGAGCTTAGATGCTTATTTTTAATGACTTATTACAACTCAGAAATAAAAAGAAAAAAATAAATATAGCAGAAATTAAAAAAAAACTATATAAAAAACTACTCAGAAAAAATGGAAGTAAAAATAGTTGTGATTAACTTTACTAAAAAAATGAGCTTAGATGCTTATTTTTAATGACTTATTATAATTCAGAAATAAAAAGTAAAAAATAAATATAGCAGAAAAGAAAAAAACTATATAAAAAACTACTTAGAAATAAATAGAAGCAAAAATAGTTGTGATTAACTTTACTAAAAAAATGAGCTTAGATGCTTATTTTTAATGACTTATTACAATTCAGAAATAAATAGAAGAAAATATAGTTGTGATTAACTTCACTAAAAAATGAGCATAGATGCTTATTTTTAATGACTTATTACAATTCAAAAATAAATAGAAGAAAAAATAGTTGTGATTAACTTAACTAAAAAATGAGCATAGATGCTTATTTTTAATGACTTATTACAACTCAGAAATAAAAAGAAAAAAATAAATATAGCATAAAAGAAAAAAAACTATATAAAAAACTACTCAGAAATGAGCATAGATGCGCTTATAGAGAAAATTAGACCTAAATTCATAATAAATTTCTACTAACTTCAGAGAACTTCAATATGAATTTAGGTCAAATTTCCTGTATAAGGGCATCTATTTTCACTTTGAGAGCAGCTCAACAAGGCAGAGAGGGAGGGGCTTATAAACCGGTGTGAGCCCCCTTCGGTTGGCGAGGTGGGACTAAAATCTGGCCGCAACAAGGACCAACACTTTAGTCCCGGTTGGTGGTATGAACTGGGACTAAAGGGAAGCCTTTGGTCCCGGTTCGAGCCACCAACCGGGACCAATGGTGGTGGCCCAGGAGCGAGGCGCATTGGTCCCAGTTCGTCCCACCAACCGGAACCAATAGGTCCAGACGAACCGGGACCAATGGCCCACGTGGCCCGGCCGGCCCCCGGGGCTAACGAACCGGGTCCAATGCCCCCATTGGTCCCGGTTCTGGATTGAACCGGGACTAATGGGCTGACCTGGCCTGGACCATTGCCCCCTTTTCTACTAGTGTAACTATACCATGATCCAAATAAAAGAAAGCGTGTAGAAGTAATGTTAAGTTTTCAACAATGCAATGAAGTCATCATTTAAAAAAAATACTCCAATAAAGAAAGTAGCCATTGTAAAGCAAGTAGAGAGAAGCAATACTAATCTAAAGATGCAGCTACTTAATAAATCAAGCAATATTTGCTCCATATGACCCATGTTATTGAATCTTGTCCTAAGAGTTAATAGTGCAACTTATTTGCCTTCTCCATTTCACAGAAACCATTGCCGAAAAAAGAAGTTTCCGATAACCCACATGAATCACAACATACACTTCACCTTCAGAGCCACTAACAACAGGATTAAAACATTATCACAATATAAGGAGGCAAAACCACATGACTAAAACACCCATGGCAGAGTATATACACCATAGAATGCATATATATGCAGTCTGTGTTCTTCTTTCCATAGTTGCAAGTAGGAGGAGCTCATACTAAAACAAGACTAAAATATCCAACATTACTTCCAATTCAGTTTTTTCTCACATGGTATAGCTGCATACATATTCCTTTTTATGTGGCCGGAGGTTGAGCGGGCCAGGAGTTGGAACAGGAGGTAGTAGCATGTTTATCGACGCTCATCCTCCAAAGAATATGCTTATCATAGTTCACTTACAAATCAACCTTACATATTCAGTTGACCCATATTATTCTTTCCATAGTTCACTTACAAATCTATCATGTTGGCCACCCATGGACTATGTTGAAAAGAATATGTTTATCGACGCTCATCCTCCAAAGAATATGCTTATCTGAACTCTTCATATTCTTCCCACCATACATGTTTGAGCCTTGTGTCACTCATCAATTTCCGTAGAGATGGTTGGCTCAAATGGACTCAAATCGTTGTTTTAACAATTATATTAGAATAAACTCAACCCTTTCAATAGAAAGTACAGTAGTTATCAAGTACAAAAAGAAATTAATCAAAGGGAAATGACTATCAATCGATAAGCCTATTGTAGGCAGTCTCTAAGATCTGTAATAACACTTCACATAGTTATGAAAATTATCTGGTGTGATGCCCATAAATTACTTTCTTACGTCATAGGATTGTGAAAAAATGATCTACTCATGGTGACCAATTTGAACAAAGGAAACTTAAGCATTATTATGATGCTTAGGCACAAGGATGGAGAAGGAAATGAGATAGGCTTCCTAGTGGATTTGGGTCCCCTCAACATTTTGCAGTAAAAAAGCAACAACAGACTGTCACCATCCCCAAAGTAAAGATAAGCTAGTAGCATGTAATGGGTTTGTGGATAACTCCATGCGAACCTATAACGACAAACAAGATAAACGTCTTGTTGTTAGAGCACACCCACCTTCCATGAACCCAAAAAAATGTACAAGAGGAATAAAATACGTCGAAGAGATAGAAGGTTGAATCAGGTGTAAAAAGTGGCCATATATGTAGGTAAACAAGGTCAAGAGTGTCCACACAATAGTGAAGCCATTTTTTCTGTACTAATAATTAGATTCGAAATCTCCCTACAAAGATTGGGTGCTTACCAAGTTACCATCATATAAAGGACCACATCTGCAGGCCATGAGCATTCATCTCGTGCAGAAGGAATGAAGACTCCACCAAACTCTTGCACTTGTGGGAGTAATATTCTCTATGCATCTCACCTTCCATATACACCACTCCATTTTAAGAAAAAATGTAATTGTTCCTCCACCCACAATTCTAACTAGCGATTCATAAGATTGGTGCCAACCCCAAAAAGAGAGTGTACAGCATGGTAAATGAACGGGAGATATATCTATGGTCATAATGCGGGAACCGGAGGTATCAGAACATTAGCAAACACGTTTTCACTTGCTTTGGCTCCTGGACTGAGCACCTTTTTAGGAGTTCTGTTAAGAGATCGGAGAGCATCTTCAAGAATCATAATCTCGGTCTACCATGCAACATTCTTATGTGGCCTGTCTATTCTCATCCTCCAAATATGTGAGCTCTTCCTCCTGTCAAAAAAAGGTTGCCCTAGCAGATGTGTACGAGCACATAAATCCAGCTGCTACTTACGACGTGTAGGTGTTGCTGTCACATTGCCGTTCCAGTTAATTAGGCTGCAGTATCCAGTTTTGATGAACTCGTGCCCACGGAATCAGCTATGTCACTGCCTCCCCTGACGTCCTCTCCTCTGTTCGCTGATACGAAAATGCAAATTAGTTCATATCATACAACCAACATCTCCTTAAGCTCGTGAATAAATGTGGAAGCTTCGAGGTGGGCACTCTTGAGTGCATCCCCGAAGAGATGAGCAGATCTGCAAGCCCAGTCTGCCAAAGCTCCCTATCAGTTTGCTCTGTTTTGGTCAGATACTGTAGAATATATGTACAATGTCAACAAATATATATATATATTTGGCAACATAATATATTTGTTCTTAACAGGCCTTCGTCAGCTTAGTATTCTCCTCAGAAATCACCATTCTCAGCATTTGCCCCTTTTATCGTTTTTTCATGCGATGTTAAATAACTTAGCACCTCGATCCAACATAAGGTCACATGTGGTGCGTTGATACCCAAATTCCACAGCTTAATGACGAAAAGCGATGTTATGTTTTTGTATATAACACTCCATTACTATGAATGTTGAATGGCCATGAAGCGTATTACTGTCATTGTAAAGATAGGCATGTAGAGGTAAAGATGTGGAGTAATACATATCCTCTCTTCCATTTGCACTTGATAGGGGAGCAACGAAGAACGAAACCATCAGCTACGTCCACAAGAAGATCCTTAATTACCATTATTGTAACCTAAATGTGGGGAGGAGCTATAGTGATGTATGTCATACGCATCATGGTGGTCAATTTGAACAAGGAAAATTTAAAATCATTACTCTGCTTACGCACAAGGAGTAACAAAATAAAATGTTAGGATATTAGGCCAACCTTTAATGTGACAGGAGGAAGACTGGAAGAGTTCACTTCTTGTGCTACGTCATGCAGGTGTTGCTTCTTAGCTTTCAGTAATCTCTATTGACACGATAGTTAGCTTTGTTTTCTGTTAATAACGCATGGCCGCATGTGGCACGTGCAAGTAGCTAGGACGGGCTTGCTGCACTCTGCACACGATCCCGCGCTTTACCTGTTCTCCCGATCCGCAATAGCTGTGTGACGAGGCCGTGGGATGGCACGGCAGAATCAGATCATGGCCAGTGGATCGGGAGGTAGCTAGCGAGTTGACAACTGCTGTAACAAGAGATATAGCAGATGGGAATAACAAAAAACGCTGCAGCTTTGGTGCGGCACAAAAACCACTGTCTTCTTCTTTCTGCCTCTCTCTGAACTTCTTTAGATTAGCGGCTACTGTAGCGATTCCAACAACAACAGTTGGCATCAGAGCAGCAGGTGTTTTGATCTTGCGCCTGGTTGATCGAGTGGTGTTTGATCCACTGCGGTCATGTCGGACTCGGAAACGGAGGAGAAGAAGAGCAAGTCACCGTCGTCCAAGGCGCCGCTCGCGCGCCTCACCGGCAGCGGCGAGATCCGCGTAGTGGTGTGCGTCGTGCGCGAGGAGACGGGGACGTCGATGATGTTGACGCGCACCAACTACCAGGAGTGGGCGCTGGTGATGCAGGTAAAGCTGCAGGTCGCCCGCGTCTGGCCTGCGGTGACCGACGACGCCACCGACGAGAACGATGACCGGCGCGCGCTGCAGATCCTTCTTACCGGCGTCCCGCCGGAGATGCTGTGCGTGCTGGCCGCCAAGGACACGGCGAAGAAGGCATGGGAGACAATCAAGACCATGCGCATGGGCAGCGAGCGCGCCCGCGAGGCCAAGGCGCAGGTGCGCCAGCGGGAGTTTGAAGATCTCAGGTTCAAGGACGGCGAGTCCGTCTAGGATTTCGGGCTGCGGTTTTCGGCCCTTGTCGCTGATCTGGAGCTGTACGGCGACTCGGTCTCCGAGCACAAGGCGGTCCAGAAATTTCTTCGCGTGGCTCCGCGGAGGTACCGACCGTTGGCCAACGCTATCGAGTCCCTGATCGATCTAAAAACCATGACCGTCGAGGAGCTCGTCGGCCGCCTCTCCGCCTATGAGGACCACTACGACCTCGACGATGGAGCACAGAACGCCGTGCGTCTCTTGCTCACTCATGAAGAGTGGCTGGCCCGTGAGAAGGCGGGCGGCGGCGGAGGCTCGTCGTCAAGCGGTGGCGGCGGCAACACCAGCAAGAGCAAGGCGACCGGCAAGGCCAAGGCCCAGGGCGCTGGCAAGAGCGCACCGGGCAACGCCGGGTCAGGCGGCTCTGGTGGATCTGGCGGCAAGAGAAAGAAAGGAAAGTGCCACCTCTGTGGCATCCCAGGGCACTGGAAGAAAGAGTGCAGGACCTGGCTGCGGGAGCTGGAACAAGCGGGCAAGCAAGAACAAGACAATTTAGTGCGCGCCGGCGACGAACACGACCAGGGCCTGTTCATGGCCATGGTCACCGGCATCAGCACCACCCACGTCGTCGCCCTGCAGGCCGTCTACCTCAACAAGGAGAAGCTCGTCCCCGTGCCGTCGCCAGAGGGCGTGTGGTACTTCGACACAGGGGCGAGCAGCCACATGACTGGCGAGCGGCACGTGTTCGCGACGCTGGACGAGACCGTGCATAGCACTGTCAAGTTCGGGGACGGATCGACCGTGGCGATACGCGGACGTGGCTCCGTCGTGTTCCGCGGCCAGAGTGGTGACCAGCTGGCACTCACTGGGGTATTCTACATCCCGAGCCTGCGGAGTAACATACTCTCCGTGGGTCAGCTCGATGAGGGCGGGTGCACGGTCGACATCAGGGACGGCATCATGACGATCCAGGATTCAGCGCGGCGCGTCCTAGCCCGCGTCAAGCGCACGGTGACGCGCCTATACACTGGCGTACTCACGATCGACACGCCCACTTGTTTGCTCTCGAAGAGCAACGACGTGACCTGGCACTGGCATGCACGCCTGGGTCATCTTCACTTCCGGGCGCTGCGTGGCATGTCCACCAAGGTCATGGTCAAGGTCATGCCGGAGATCGATCGCGTGGCAGAGTACTGTGATGGTTGCGTGCTCGGGAAGCAGCACAGATCGTCGTTCCCGCGGGCCACGGAGTACCGAGCGGAAAAGGGCCTGGAGCTCGTCCACACCGACTTGTGCGGTCCGATATCGCCGGCGACGCCGAGAGGTAACAAGTATTTTATCCTCGTCGTTGACGATCACAGCCGCTATATGTGGGTGGAGCTTCTGAAGTCAAAGGATGAAGCGTTCGACCGTTTCAAACGGATCAAGGCCATAGCCGAGGCGGAGGGGCAGTGCAAACTGCGCGCGTTCCGGTCGGACCGGGGCTGCGAGTTTAACTCCGGCGAGTTTGCGGAGTTCTGCATCGACCACGGCGTCAAGCACTTCACCACGGCCCCGTACACGCCCCAGCAAAATGGGGTTGTCGAACGCCGCAACCAAACCGTCGTAGAGATGGCACGGTGCATGCTAAAGAGCATGGCCATGCCGGCGCTCTTCTGGGCGGAAGCGGTGAGGACGGCCGTGTACATCCTCAACAGGACACCGACGAGAAGCCTCACCGGAGTGACGCCATACGAAGCATGGCACGGACGACCGCCCACGGTGCAGCACATCCGCACATTTGGCTGCACGGTGCATGTCAAGAGAACCGGCCCCGGCGTCACAAAGCTCTTCGATCGCTCAACGCCCATGGTGTTTGTTGGCTACGAAGAAGGCACAAAAGGGTACAGGGTGTATGATCCCAGTACTAACAAGGTGCAGGTGAAGTGTGATGTGATGTTCGAGGAGAGCAGGCCGTGGAACTGGGAGGCTCACAGCGCGCCAAGCCTGGTCAGCGCGCCACGCACATTCACCGTTGAGTACATCACCGAGCACGGCACCACGGAGGTCGACACGGGAGAGACGTTCACCTGTACGCCGCGCTCCGTGACGACCGCGGCGCCTGCGACGCCGGTGCCGCGCACTCCGGGCACGCATCACGCCGGGCCCTCCACTCCAGCGGTGGAACCAAATTCGCCGGAGTTGAAGACACCCGTGGCGACTCGAGATGCAATGTGGGTCACGCCACTCACGCATGACGACGGGTGTGACGTGGAGAGTGGGCAACCACGCCGCTACCGGCGGATGTCCGGGGTGATGGCGGACACGGAGGAGGAGGTCGTCTACGACCAGTTTGACTGCTGCTTGCTCGTGCGCTGCTTGTTCAGTGCCGAGGAGCCGCGGGATGTGGACGAGGCCCTCACGGACAAAGCATGGAAGGGCGCCATGGACAGCGAGATGTAGTCCATCAATGACAACAACACCTGGGAGCTTGTCTTGCTGCCTGCCGGACACAAAGCAATCGGGCTCAAGTGGGTGTTCCGGGTCAAGCGCAATCCGGCGGGCAACATCGTCAAGAACAAAGCCCGTCTCGTCGCCAAGGGATATGTACAATGTCAGGGGGTGGACTTTGAGGAAGTTTTCGCTACCGTGGCGCGGATGAAACTGTCAGACTGTTGCTCGCGCTCGCCGCGCACTCTGGTTGGGAAGTTCATCACATGGACGTAAGATCGGCATTTCTGAATGGCGAGCTCAACCGCCGGGATACGCCATCGCTGGCAAGGAGCAGAGTGTGTTGAAGTTGCGGAAGGCACTCTATGGCCTGTGACAGGCTCCGCGAGCATGGTATGCAAAGTTTGATGATTCCATGGCATCATTGGGTTTTACCCGCAGCCCTCTCGAGCATGCAGTGTATCGCCGTGGTGACAAGCAATCCTTCCTGCTGGTGGGTGTCTATGTAGATGATCTTGTCATCACAGGGACAAGCCTGACAGAGATCGAGGAATTCAAGCGACAGATGTGCCAGTTATTTTAGATGAGCGATCTTGGCCGTCTCAGTTACTATCTGGGCATAGAAGTGGAACAAGGAGATGGGGTGATCACACTCAAACAGCAGAGCTACGCCAGAAAGATCCTGGAAGTGGCCGGTATGAGTGATTGCAACAGCTGCACCACTCCCATGGAGTGCAGACTGAAGCCGATTAAGGAAGACGGGGGTAAACCTTCAGATGCAACACTGTATCGCAGAGTTATTGGCAGTCTTCGCTACCTTGTAAATACCCGTCCTGACATAGCCCATGCAGTTGGGATTGTCAGCCGTTTCATGGAAAAGCCAAGTACTCATCATTGGGCAGCCGTCAAACAAATTCTGCGTTACATAAAGGGCACAATGAGCTATGGTTGCACCTACAGAGCAGGAAACGGCGATGCACACTTGCTTGGGTTCAGTGACTCTGATCATGGGGGAGATGTTGGAGATCGGAAGAGGACTTCAGGTCAGGTCTTCTTCCTCGGTAAGAATCTGATCACATGGAGCTCCCAGAAATAGAGAATTGTCGCTCTCTCCTCTTGTGAAGCAGAATATGTGGCAGCATGTGCAGCTACTTGTCAGGGTGTATGGCTCAACAGTCTGCTAGCAGGCATGAAGGGAGAAACACCGGAGAGCTTCAAACTGATGGTGGACAATAAATCAGCGATTGAGCTAAGCAAAAATCCTATTCACCATGACCGCAGTAAGCACATTGACATCAAGTTCCACTATATCCGTGACTGTATGGATGCCGGAAAAGTGCAAATTGATCATGTGGGCACCAATGACCAACTAGCTGATCTTCTGAGGAAGGCATTGGGCAGGGTGCAGTTCATCGAGCTGCGGCAGCGTCTGGGAGTGGCTAAGATTGGAGATGGACAAAGAGATTAAGGGGGTGAAATGTTAGCTTTCTGTAATCTCTATTGTCATGATAGTTAGCTTTGTTTTCTGTTAATAATGCATGGCCGCATGTGGCGCGTGCAAGTAGCTAGGACGGGCGTGCTGCACTCTGCACACGATCCCGCGGTTTACCTGTTCTCCCGATCCGCAATAGCTGTGTGACAAGGCTGTGGGATGGCACGGCAGAATCGGATCATGGCCAGCGGATCGGGAGGTAGCTAGCGAGTTGACAACCGCTGTAACAAGAGATATAGCAGATGGGAATAACAGAAAACGCTGCAGCATTGGTGCGGCACAAAAACCACCGTCTTCTTCTTTCTTCCTCTCTCTGAACTTCTTCAGATTAGTGGCTACTCTAGCGATTCCGACAACAATGTTGCTGTCAAGTTGCCGTTCAAGTTAATTGGGACACAGTATCTAGTTTTGCTGAACTCATGCCCACGGAACCAGCTATGTCACTGCCTCGCCTGACGTCCTCTTCTCTGTTTGCTAATACAACAATGCAGCAAAATGTTGTCATGGCAATTAGAGATTATGATTTTTTTTCTCCCTTTGCAAATCGTGTCATACAAAATACACCGGAAAGAACACCACATACGGACCCCCCAACAAAAGAACACCACATGCGGGACTTTCGATAATAATCTCTAAATATTTATGATATTCTTTTCCTAAAATACACAGATGCATGTATATCATATATCACTAGTAGAAAACGGAGCTTTAAAACCGGTTTGTAAGGGCCTTTAGTGCCGGTTATGGAACCGGCACTAAAGTGTGGGCACTAAAGCCCCCCCCCTTTAGTACCGGTTCGGCACGAACCGACGCTAAAGTGCCACCACGTGGCGTGAGCTCGCGCCCTAGTATGGGGGACCTTTAGTACCGGTTGGTGTTACCAACCGGTACTAAAGGTTTTTTTTTGAATTTTTTTTTTTGAAAATTTTGGAAAAGAATTTGTTTTTTTATTTTTATTTTTTCTGAATTATTTGATGATTTAGTCTCTAATCACCTCTCTTAACTGCTTAAGTGTGGATCACTCATTCCAAATCATCTAACTTCCCGACCAGTCACCCATCGCTCTCACTACTCCAGCCCGAGCACACTTAACTTTCGGGCTCTATTCTCCTTCGTTTCCGAGTCTGCACTTGTTGTTTTCCTAACAATAGTAAGATGTCAATCCTATTAACCCTCAGGAGTTTAGCTTGAGCATGAAGTCACACATTTCACCGTTTGAGTTTGAAACTGTTATTCTAAAAAATAGTAATTATTTAGTAACGCTAATATTCCTTGAATAAGTTTGACCATAGTTTGACCATAGTTTGACCAAAATTCAAAAAATTGAAATAATTATTTAGTAACACTAATATTCTTGAATAATTATGTAGTAACATTAATACTTCTTGAATAAGTAGTTTGACCAAATTTAACCAATTTTTTTTTAAAAAACTGAAATTTGACCATATCTTTTTTTCCTTTTCGAATTTGAGGATTCTAAAAAATTCCAAACAGGTCGTAGGCTGTCTCCATCGGATGCGGATTTTCGTGCTGAATTTTTTGATATATTATACGTTTTTTTCCGACATCGTATGCAAAAGTTATAGCCGTTTTACATTTTTCCCTACACTTTTTGCAAAACATGTCCAAATTTAAGTTTTCAAATTTTCCTAACTGGTAGATATAGTAATATAACCACCTCTCGAAGGATTTTATTTTTTGATGTTTTTATCATTTTCTTTTGATTTTTTCAAAACTAAAATGGCGATAGGGGGGGGGGGGTAGAGTTTGAAAATTGGCCCCTTTAGTACCAGTTCGTGGCACGAACGGTACTAAAGGCTTGTCTCCTTTAGTACCGGTTCGTGGCACGAACCGGTACTATAGCTTAGACCTTTAGTACCGGTTGGTAACACAAACTGGTACTAAAGGGGCTCGTGGGAACCCGGCCTGACGCCAGCCTGCCACTACCCCTTTAGTACTGGTTCGTGGCACGAACCGGTACTAAAGGCTCAACACAAACCGGTACTATTGATCGCAGCCACGAACCGGCACTATTGATCACATTAGTGCCATTTTTTTACAAACCGGCACTAATGTGCTTCACATTTGACCCTTTTTCTACTAGTGTATTCATAGGAGAAAGGATAGAGTACCTGTCCACAATTTACAACTAGGCACAAGGCCTACCAATCTGGCATCTTAGGTATTGTGCACTGCAAGGATATATAACATATTCAAGAGGTGTGTGCTGCATAGAGCTGACAAAAATGATACTTATGTCATCATTTTGTAACTATCAACAAAAATTTAAGCAATATATTTGCAGTTGAACCTTGAACTCGAACAATCAAAATACATATTGTACTTTATAAGAGTATATTCAGTTATCCTATTTCGGATTTTCTAAGTATATTACAACATATATAAGTGCTTAAAGTGATTCCCTAAAAAATAATCCTTCAAGTGATGTATAATGGACATCAATAGACTCCCAAAGTGGCAAATTATAGAACCAGAAGTATTCAAAATTGTTAGAGCAAAAGATCATTATAAGGTGTTGGTATTAATTGGAGAATCATTATAATATGGTGCAGACATCTGGGTATGTAAAGTGTCAAGTTGAATTACTATATAAATTATGTAGATGCAGCTGGAGGGTTTTCCTACCCCGAGTCCTATGAATATCATTACTAGGGCAAAAACACATAGTATCATTAATCAATGTTTATTATTGTAGGATTAAAAGTATTATTAGTTTGTTAGCAATCATATACATACAAAATAACTACCAAATTCACATTTTCAATATTGGATCGGTTTCTACAACGTCATGTGTAAATGAAAGAGGAAGAAGAACCAAATATGAAAACAAATATATTTTTATCCAGATAGACAATTAACATGGTTAGTTTTTTTTACTTTCACTTCATTAATCAATGTTTATTATTATTTGATTAAAAATATAATATGATTATTTATTTGGTTGAATAGGCATATATACATTAATAAATATTTTCAGCGTGAGATTTTTATCTTACATAAAGTTTTTTGTATTCATGACAAATACCATATTTATTATAATTTATGGGTTTACAAAAAATAGTATCAAACTATCATTGTACACATAGCTCATAATAAAGCTAAACACAAAGACATTAATTAAGAAAATGATAAATCTTGAAGATTTTAAATAAACTTTGTACTACCTTCTGCTTGATAGTCTTACTCTTTTATTGGGTTGATGTTAATTGTATTTGTTCTAGGAGAAATTCCCTTTTATTAGGTTTATTGGCTTTCTTTCGCCAAATTGGCGATTCTACCCCAAATCGTCCTTTATCAAATGTCTAGGCTTTCGTGTCGTGCATGATGTAAACTAATTATTAATAGACATCAATGCATAAATATTCACGTTTGTACATCTAATGTAGTCTAAGAACTATAAGAAATGTAAGTTGAGTTATAACTGCACGAACTGATATAGTATGTGTTATAGAAAAAGAGCAGACATCCCACTATTGATAGTTCATTTATTTTCACTAAAGTAGTATCATGCACAAACAACACATAAAACTATCCTACTTTGAATGCACTAAAGTGATGCCCTCGCATTTGCGAGGGCCACTGTGCTAGTTGAGTTCAAAAGGCGGAAAGCCGGGAGAGAATGCTATGGTAACCCATCACATCATCTGCAATCGTAATCCGGTGTACCATACAACATTCCAACGCGGCATGTCAACTCTCATCCACCAAAGACATGAAGTCTTCCTCCTGTCACAAAAAAGGTTGGCCTAGCACATGTATACACGCATATAAATCCAGCTACAAGTTGCTGTCACTACTAGCGAAAACCTTATACATAGAATCTTAGCAGCAGCGCGGCACAAAAAGGAGCGTTAGTGCTAATTAGCAGTAGCGCGGGCTTTTAACCCTCGCTACTACTAAGTTGATAGTAGTAGCGCGGTTTTTTAACCCTCGCTACTACTAAGCGGTCTCTACCGTGCCCACCGACACATGCCATAGTATTAGCGAGTGGTATAAACCCGCGCTACTACTAAGTTGATAGTAGTAGCGCGGTTTTATACCCCTCGCTACTACTAAGTACGAGGTAGGTGAAGTCGCCATATCCTCGGCCGAATCCCCATCTCCTCCCCCAAATCCCTCCTCTCTTCCACCACTCTCTCATCTGACTTTCCATACGCTCTCACATGGACCTCTTGCCCATGCACCCATCCTCCTCCATGGCGCCGAAAGAGGCCGCCGCCTCGCGCCACCAGCGTCTAGGAGCTCGCCGGTCTTCCACCGACGTCTAGGAGGCCGCCGCCCCGCGCCACCACACTGGAGCACCTCGCCACCGGTGACTAGCTCCACTGCTCCCTACATCACCTTCCTGTCTCCCTTGGTTTTCCTTTTCTCTCTCTCCCTCTGGTTTGACTCACCCTCCCATGTCCATGCCCATGCAGGTCATCGCCATGGATGACCCGGAGTTATCTGGCATGGTCGGGAAGAGGAGCCCCACGCCGCGGCCTGGCTCTGCCATAGAAACGGGCCCTCTCCAACAACCACTGCTGGATCTGGTCTTCCGCTGTCCGTTCATGCCATCGGCGATGCCAATCATCGCTAGATCTTACCATTGCTGCCATTGACAACACGCACGGGATCGAGTTTTTTTTGAAAGTAATAGCAGTAGCACGGGGTATAAGACCCGCTACATCTAATTAGCAGTAGCGCTGTTTGCAACGCACGCTACAGACAACCATGTATAGCAGTAGCGTGTGTCAACACGCGCTACTGCTACAAGTTAGCTGTGGTGCCGTATCAGTAGCGCGGGCACCCGCGCTACTGATACACCCAAAACCCGCGCTGCTGCTAGCCTTTTCCCTAGTAGTGCGTGTAGGTGTTGTTGTCAATGCAAGTTGATGCTCCAGTTAATTAGGACGCAATTAATATCCAGTTTTTTCCTGAACTCATGCCCACGAAATCAGCTATGTCACTGCCTCCCCTGACGTCCTCCCTTAGAATCAGAGAATTAGCCCGAAACACTGCAAGTACAACGCAATTAGATGGGGCACTGTACTAACCAACACTGCGCATGTCGGAAATATTTACCCGGGTAGAAAAAAAATTGTGGGAGGTACCATTTTTTTATGTATGAGAAGTTGAATCTTGGTTGTCCTAAAAGGCTGAAACAAAAGTATGACATGGTAAGAGTGAGAAATATTCTTATGGAGATCTTGGTCGCTAGGGAAGCCTATAAGTCAAAATGATCTGCACAAAGTCTTACCAAACTGAAAAGTTGCAAATACAAATTTATATTCGACGACCGATCAGCGCATAGTCGACGTTCTCCCGAGACATCAAGATAGTTTGAACACAGGTTATCCATTTTCTATGACACAAGACTGTGCAAAACCTGAAACTATAGAAACATTCATGTCATTGTCCTGGCCTAGAAGATAGTGACATCGACCAAATCAAAACAAATACAGTGGCAGTGTAGACCACTGTAAGGGCATTTTTATCCATGAGATGTTTTGGTGATTGATGACAATGCTTTTGCAGACTAATCATATGCCTTGAGTATTTCAGACGTTTCGTCACTTGGCACAAGATGGTTTGGTGCCCCTCGAAGACTATTGAAGACGGTGTTTTTCTACGTTTCTTTTCGGTGGATTTGAGTCGTAGGAAAACCGTACTATTAAGAGGGGGTCCGCGTTGGAAAGGTTCGGGTGGAATCATCACATACACGTTTACTCGCTCTGCACCGCCTTTCCCTTTGTGCTTTGGAGCATCCTCCGTTTTCTTCATTTATATGCAAAGAGAAGGAATCCTAGTGTTGATATTCTGAGGCATGCGGTAGTACTACTCTTAGGAGCGGTAGTACCGCAGGCCCCTGCGGTAGTACCGCACGCCCTTGCGGTAGTACCGCTCCTAAGGAGCTGTAGTACCGTGGCCTCAGAGACCAGACTCAGCCGCTCGTGCGGCTGTAGGGGCGGATGTAATTTTTTACATCCGCGCCCTACGCGGTTGTACTGCCCCTTGCGTGCGGTAGTACCGTGAGTCCTGGTCTGGCGTAGTAACATGAGCGGAAGTAGGGGCGGATGTAATTTTTTTACATCCGCTCCCTGCGCGGTAGTACCGCATGCCATGCGCGGTAGTACCATTTCGGAGTTTTGCATTGTTTCTTTTTTAGCGGAAGTTGGCACGGATGTATTTTCATTCATCCACGCCCTTCCCAGCCTAGTCCAATCCTGCCTTGTGGTAGTACCACAAGGGGGAGCGGTAGTACCGCGTGAGCGGCAGTACCACCCTCAGCCTTTGCGGTTCAGGCCTGGGCTAGCTCCTGCCGTAGCAGCGGTAGTACCGCGGTCCGTCGCGGTAGTACCGTGAGCCCTTGCTGTAGTACCGCTTGTCTTGGGCGGTAGTACCGTAGGTCGCGGGCTGGTTAAGTGGATAACGGTTGGATCTGTCTCTCCACTATACAAGGGGTGTCTTCTTCCTCTAGTTGACTACATCTTCTAACCCTAAGCTCCATTGTTGCTCCAAGCTTCATTTTCGCCCGATCTCTCTCCCTGGCGAATCAAACTTGTTGATTTTCTCGGGATTGGGTGAGAAGACCCCGATCTACAATTCCACCAAGAGAAATTTGATTCCCCCACTAATCCCTAGCGGATCTTGTTACTCTTGGGTGTTTGAGAACCCTAGACGGTTGAGGTCACCGTGGAGCCATAGTCCATTGTGGTGAAGCTTCGTGGTGTCATTGGGAGCCTCCAATTAAGTTGTGGAGATTGCCCCAACCTTGTTTGTAAAGGTTCGGTCGCCGCCTTCAAGGGCACCAATAGTTGAATCACGGCATCTCGCATTGTGTGAGGGCGTGAGGAGAATACGGTGGCCCTAGTGGCTTCTTGGGGAGCATTGTGCCTCCACACCGCTCTAACGAAGATATACTTCCCCTCAAAAGGAAGGAACTTCGGTAACACATCCTCATCTTCACCGGCTCCACTCTTGGTTATCTCATGCCTTTACTTGTGCAAGCTTATTTGTGTTGTATCCCTTGCTTGCTTGGGTGCTTGTTGTTGTTGCATCATATAGGTTGCTCACCTAGTTGCATATCTAGACAAACTACTTTGATGCAAAGTTTAATTTGGTAAAGAAAAGCTAAAAATTGTTAGTTGCCTATTCACCCATCCTCTAGTCAACTATATCGATCCTTTCAAGTGATATTAGAGCCTCGTCTCTTTTTAAGGACTTTGCCATCCGAAGAGTATGGTTGACACCGTAGACGGTGGGGAGGAACACTCCGGTGTGAATCCGAGCTCGTCTACGGCAGATGGGGGAACCGCAGTTTCTCGTGAGGAATTCAATGTGGCTTTGGACACATTGAAAACCTCCATGACAACCGAGGTTGAAAGCATGTTTAATAAATTCTTAGAAGGACTTAAACTATCTACCTCGACGATAAAAGTGGGTGATCCCACTAACAAGGTGACATATGCTAACTCCGACAAGGGGGAAGCTACTAGTGAAAAGGGTCCTTCTACTAGTGGTACAAATGGCACCGGCATCTTTTCCCATGTGGAACCTCCAATTTATGGAGGAACGATTCCCTCTACTCATTTAAATCATGCCGGCCCTCCTCCTAAGATTGTGAAAAATGAGGACTTTGATTCTTGGGTTTATCGTTTCAAGCGTCATTTAAATCATGTGAATACTAATCTCTGGAGAATCATTGAAGAAGGTTTCCATCCACATGACCGAAGCAACTTCACTCCTAGAGAAGCTGTGGATAATCAATTCAATGAGAACGCTCTCTTCATCATTCATGATGCAGTTCCACCCGAAGGTCTCCCTCATCTTCGACCCTTCGGCATGGCAAAAGATGCATGGCATTTTGTTGTTTCCCTCTATAAGGGAAGAGCAAGCATTCAACGCTCCAACTATGAAGTGGTGCAAGATGAAGCCGATGAGTTTGCAATGAAAGAAGATGAAGAACCTCGTGAGCTCTTTCGGAGAGTAACCAAACTCGCGGTCTCAGTCCAAGATCATGGGAGCAAGGACACGGATGACAATTGGATCAAACACAAGTTGCTCAAAGCAATGATGCCTTACCACAAGGCCATGTCCTCCGTCACCCGTCAAAGATCGGACTTCCACTCCTAGACCTCAAATGAAGTGTTGGATGAGTTTGTGGCAATGAGGATCTTGGACAAGACCGCCGACAACGCAGTGTTGCGGAAATAATGAACTATGGTAAGATCATTTACAAAAGAGTGAGAAAAATACCATTAGGTGTAGGCAGCAGCAATTCTGGTACATCCTATTTGAGAATGCATCATGCAGGAAGTCGGGAATGAATTTACACCAATTCATGTTTTTAACATCTTTTAGTTTCGCCTTCACAAAAGAATTCAGGACAAAAGACGCCACATCGACGGTCAATAAAAACATCAAACTGGCAGTGACTAGCTTCTACATGACATCAAAAACAGAAGATTGTAGGAAAATTGAATGTAGAGAGAGAGCATTCACTAGGATAGGGAAGCACTTTTTGCTTGGGCATAACGACGTGGTAGGCGCAATGACTGACGAGATCAAGTACATCAGCAGCTTCATCTTAAATACCTTGCCATGGGTTGTCATGCCCTCCAGCGAAGTTGCAAGCACAGTCGTATTAGACATGGATGCCATTCCGGGAAACAAACGGGCAAAACAAAATTTCCTCAATTTTATTGTTCACCTCATACAAGACTTTGATTTCTCCACGGGGGACACCCAAAGTGCATAACACAAATTCATCGTCCAAAGGAGTCTTCCATGTCCCGGAATAACGAATTCCCTAGACGCAGGATTGTATATCTCACCGAGCCAGTCGCATACAGGGTTCACTAGATTCGTGCATCGAACATCCATCAATGGCCGCATCCCCGTCTCACCGGCAGCTCCCTTCTGGTCATCAGTAAAACCCTTGGTCAATATAGTCAAGCGTTCTTGCGATGCCCTGTTGCGCTGACGTTTCTTCTTCTGCAGAAAACAAAAGGGTCATTGTTCCCCATGTTCAATGTAATAGAAATTAGCTCTGGCGAATGAGTGTAAAGTCGGTATCATCATCTTGCTGGTCACCACGAGCCATTGAGCTACGCTAAGAACGAAAAACATGTTAGAATAAATGAAAACACAAATGACAGATGCAGAAAATAGATGCATGAAGTAACGAGGCAGTTGATATCATCCATAACAAAATGAAAACTGCCATGTCTACCCCTAAAAAGAAATTCATACAATGTGTCATAAGAGGGAGTTGCCAGCTGCAATCTGAAAAATGCATGACATATGCTCGTAAGCAAAACTAAGCGGCTGACAAGAAAGAGGACTTGAGGAAAAGGCATGCAAAAACAACGCCATGCCACGTATATGTAGTTTGCCACCTCCCTGAACACAATTTAGCAAAAATTGAAACACGGATGACTGTATAAACAAGCAAACTGACAAAATTTGGGTTCAATCAGAAGTTGCCATGTTCTAAAAATATATATGTTCCCATGTTTGCGGAAAAACAAAATATGTCAAGTAAAGTCTTAGTGTGTGAAAGTAGGTAATTGCCATCTGCTGTACAAGTATTGTAGGCGAAAAATAATCACTGAAACAGGTGTAAGAAAATGGCAACTGATAAAAGGTTTGCTTCACATGAGGGAGTTGCCATCCAGCTAATTGAATTTGCCATGTTGGTAGTAAACAATATGGAAACTTAGGCAGTACAGTGGAACACCCAACTGCCATTATCCAACATATAATGTGGCAATGGACACATTGGCTTCATAAAAAAGGAGTTGCCATCTAGCAGATTTAAGTTGCCATGTTAGTAGAAAACAAAGTGGCAACTAAGGCAGTATAGTGGAACACCCAACTGCCATTGTACAACAAAAAATGTGGCAACTCACACCTTGGTATCATAAAAAGGAGTTGCCATCTAATATATTCAAGATGCCATGTTGGCAGTAAACAGAGTAGTAACTAAGGAAGTATATTGGAACACACAAACTGCCATTATCCTACATAGGACATGGCAACTGACATGATTGATTCAAAAAATTAGTTGCCATCTATTAGGATCCATGTAGATAAACAAGTGCATTGAAATTGGCATGACTGCATTATCCTACACATCGAAGTGCACCTAACTGGATCTATGGTTCAAACCCAACTATCAGTCCCATGAGTTCGACTACAACATCGCCCCTAAAACAATAATAATCGCAGCCTACGAGACCATCAAAACACATTAGAAATCGCTATCACATATAATTCTAGGAATCTAATCTCTCATAGATAGAGAGATAGTTGCCGAACGGGCGAGTCTCACCGGCTTGACTACCACCGCGACGGCGAGCAACTAAGCAACGTCGACCTAAATGGCGTACATGTGACTCCGCCACCGACGGGGACACTAGAGCGCCGTGAATCGGCCTGAATCTCGAAAGGGATCGAGAAGGATGTGACCAGGGAGGAAGGGAGAGAGATTGGACTAGTAGAAAGCTTCGAGGGCCTTGCCTACTCGTTGTGGCTGCTCCGGCGATGACGCTCCGGTCTAGTGAACACCAGCGATGACCGCGAATACCCACTACTCTTCCGCCGTCGCCCCCTCCCCCTCTCGACTACTCCTCGTATCTAATGAAACTGTTGCTTTGGGAGGGGGAATGGGAAGAAATGAAGGGGGTGGGGGAGAAACTGCAGCACCGCTGAGGGGAAAATGGGCAGACGTGGGACGGTAATAGGAGTCGCGCGCGGCGTGCGGGCGCGACGACACTTCCACCGCACGTCCGACTCGGAACCGCGACCACTCCGAGCGAGGAACGAGCGTCCGGGCGAACTGCTTAACTCCCACACACGCTCCCCTGCCTACGTGGCACACAAAAGCTGCTAGAACGCGCCAGGATTTATGTAGAATTGGTTGGATTAGGATCCATGCGTGTGGGCGAGTTGCGAGACGCCCACACATGTGGGCGTTATCTTTTTCGTATTTTTTGACTCTGTTTCTGTTTCAAGTTCTTTTATTTTTCCTTTACTTTATTTATCGTTTTTCCTTTGTATTTTTATCCTTTATTGTCAAACAATGTTCGAGATCCCATTTTTTCAATGATTTAAAAAACTGTTCACGGTTTCGAAGTTTGTTCACTTTTTAAACATTCACAATTTCAAATTAGTTCATCGTATATCAAAAAATGTTTAATGTGTATTTAATGTTGTCCATCATATATCATAGAATTGTTCAATGTGTATTTAAATATTGTTCACTGTATATCTAAAAAATTAAATATGTATTTAAATATTATTTAATGTATATCTGAAAATATTCAATTTATATTTAACAATTTTTCAGTTTATATTTAAAAATTCATAACTGTTCAGACTCTTAAATTTTCATTCATGTTTTTTCAATTTTTCTCTTCAATTTTTTTAAAAAATATGTTTGAATTTTGAAATTTGATCATGATTTTAAAAAATTATTCGCATTCCAAAGAAAATTTGTTAACATTTTCCAAAGAAATGTTGAAAATTTTGAAAAATAAAACCCCGGATCTACCACCATACTCAGTACTTTTAGTTTTACGCTGCGTTTTATCTGTCATCTATTGCCAGCTCAATTGGTTAGGATAGCTGTCCTCCATCGTGAGGTCTTAGGTTTGACTCCACATCTACCACTAGTAGAAAAGGGGGCAATGGTCCAGGTCGGGTCAGCCCATTAGTCCCGCTTCAATCCAGAACCAGGACCAATGGGGGCATTGAACCCGGTTCGTGAGCCCCGGGGGCCGGCCGGGCCACGTGGGCCATTGGTCCCGGTTCGTCTGGACCTTTTGGTCCCGGTTGGTGGGACGAACCGGGACCAATGGGCCTGGCTCCTGGCCCGCCACCATTGGACCCGGTAGGAGGCATGAACCGGGACCAAAGGATGCGCATTAGTCCCGGTTCATACCACCAACCGGGACTAAAGTGTTGGTCTTCGTTGCGGCCAGAGTTTAGTCCCACCTCACCAACCGAAGGGGGCTCACACCGGTTTATAAGCCCCTCCCTCTCTGCCTTATACAGGAAATTTGACCTAAATTCATACTGAATTTCTCTGAAGTTAGTAGAAATTTATTATGAATTTAGGTTGAATTTTCTCTATAAGCGCATCTATGCTCATTTCTAAGTAGTTTTTTATATAGTTTTTTTTCTTTTCTGCTATATTTATTTTTTTCTATTTATTTCTGAGTTGTAATAAGTCATTAAAAACAAAAAAGATTTTAGTAAAGTTAATCACAACTATTTTTTCTTCTATTTATTTCTGAGTAGTTTTTATATATAGTTTTTTTCTTTTCTGCTATATTTATTTTTTCTATTTATTTCTGTGTGGTAATAAGTCATTAAAAATAAAAAAGAGACGCAATGCTAGTTAATTCGCTTCAAGCCTTTCGGAATAGTGTAAACTGCACTTCACATAGCTCCGTGCAGTCTACCCTATTCCTCAAGGCTTGAAGCGAACCAACGTGCAGGTGAGCATTGAGCCTCTTCTTCATCGTCTCTGCACTCAGGGCTTATAAACAGCTGCGAGTGCCTCTCGCTTGGCGAGGTGGGACTAAAAAACAGCTGCAGAAAGAATCAACTAAAAAACAGCTGCAGAAAATAAATAAGTAATCATACGAGATCATTGGTAACGGTTGGTGGCTCCAAACGGGACCAATGCCCCTCTTTAGTCCCGGCACATAATGCTTTAATGTCTTATGGTTCGGCCCTCGTGATACCATGCCAACTTTCAACTTACAACTTTTTCAGAGTTCATTTCAAATGCTTTAATGCAGAAAACAAAAGAAAATAAATAATGCAGAAAACATTACAAAAAAACTGGAAATAAAATAAAATAATTAAAGCAAAAAGAAAACAAAAAACTGTATTCAAATTTGAAAACTAATGGCACTAACAGAAAGTTTATAATTTTTCTAAAACTAAAAGCAAAAAGAATTAAAAAATAAAGCAAAAAAACAAAAGAAAATAAATAATGTAGAAAACAAAACAAAAAATCTGGGAAAAAAATAGCAACAATAAGTATTTTGTTGTAAGTAGAAACAAAATAAAATAAATAAAGCACGAAACAAAACAAAAAAACAAAAAAAGTGTTTTCAAATTTGAGAACTAATGGCACTAACAGAAAGTTTAAAATTGTTCTAAAACTAAAAGCAAAAAAGAATTAAAAAAATAAAGCAAAAAAACAAAAGAAAATAAATAATGCAGAAAACAAAACAAAAAATCTGGGAAAAAAATAAAAATAGCAACAATAAGTAAATAAAAAAATGTGCCTCCTACTGGGCCCCCACGGCCTGAATACGACTAGAAACCCACCATGGGCCAGGATTCAGGCCCGCAGGAGGCCCAGTAGGCCCATCAGGCAAAGGAGTAGTAAGTAGACCCGTAAGCCTGCAGTGGGGAGGAGCTCGAGAGGGGTGCGGCAGTGGGGCTTATAAACCACTGCGCGTTCCTCTCAGCTAGCGAGGCGGGACTAAACTTTCGTGCCGCACCGTGCCAGCACACGACCATTGGTCCCGGTTCGTGGCTGCTACTGGGACCAATGCCCACCCTTTAGTCCATGTTGGTGGCACCAACCGGGACCAAAGCCCTCTGCTTCCCGCCCTTTGGGCTGCTGAAAAGAGGCCTTTGGTCCCGGTTGGTGCTACCAACCGGGACTAAAGGGTGCATTGGTCCCGGTTGGAGCCACCAACCGGGACCAAAGACTTTGCTATATAAGGAAAATTTCAGAACCGCAAGCCCACTTCGATCTCTCCTCCTCCTTGATCTCCCGACGCCGCGCGCCGTCGCCTGCCGCCACCTTGCCGTCACCGCCCCGCCCCGACACCGTCGCCGCCCTGCCCCGACGCCGACGCCGTCGCCGCCCCGCCCCGCCCCGACGTCGTCAGCGCCCCGCCCCGCCCTGCCGCCCCGACATCGCCGCCCCGACGCCGTCGCCGCCCCGCCCCGCGCCGAACCTCGCCGTCGCCGTCGCCGTCGACCTCGACGTGAGCAACTTTTTATGATTTTTGTTAGATTTTTTTTAGATTTTTTTGTAGTTTGTAGATTTTTTTGTTAGATTAGATTTGTTAGATTTTTTTAGATTAGATTTTTTTGTTAGATTAGATTAGATGTAGTTCATACTATGTTAATTTAGATTTTTTTTTCTGTTAATAGATTTTTTTGGTGTAATTAATTTGTTCATATTGTGTTTGATTTTTTTCTGTTAATAGATTTTTTTTCTATTAATTTGTTCATAGTATGTTTGGTGATATTATTGTTAATAGATTTTTTTGGTGATATTTAGATTGTGTTAGTAAGTACTATAATTGAACTAGCTAGTTAGAAAAATATAATTACTATTTTATTTAGATTTTTTTGGTGTAATTAATTTGTTCATATTGTGTTAGATTTTTTTTCTGTTAATAGATTTTTTTCTATTAATTTGTTCATAGTATGTTTGGTGATATTATTGTTAATAGATTTTTTTGGTGATATTTAGATTGTGTTAGTAAGTACTATAATTGAACTAGCTAGTTAGAAAAATATAAGTACTATTTTATTTAGATTTTTTTGGTAATATAATTAGTTAGAAAAATATTAGTTAGTTAGAAAAATACTAGTTTATTTTTAGTAAGTACTATATAGTAAGTGCTACTTTGTTTTTAGTAAGTACTACTTTATTTATTTATAGTAAGTGCTTAGTAGTTGAACTAGATAGCTCATTTAATTAATAAAACTACCTTATTTAACTTTATATAGAAGTAGTTTGTCGTAAGTGCTACTTTATTTATTTATAGTAAGTGCTACTTTATTTAATTATAGTAAGTTCTTAGTAGTTGAACTAGATAGTTGATTTAATTAATAAAACTACTTTATTTAACTATATATAGAAGTACGTAGTTCCCGCATCGACATCGGTGATGCCTATCCCGCATCCTCGTCGTCGTCGACTCGGCAGTGGAGGCCTGCTTGATCAGGGCCATGTTCGGGACCGGGCTCCGCCGGGCTGGTATTGGAAGGTGCTACCTTCTGGGGGACGTAGCTTGGTGAGGAGGCAGCCCGTTTTTGACCCGATCCTAGTTTGGTGGCGGTCGCGTGGGCCAGTGACGGTGCCGAGGCTTCCGGACACCGCAGAGGTGGTACGTCACCGTGTCAGCGAGGAGGACGAGCACGTCCGTCGCTACATGGTTGCGTTGGAGGGCTGGTTCGACAATACCTGCCAGGTTCTTCAGGGATCTCACTGGAGTTATGATCCTGTGATCGTTCCTTATCTTTGGGTGTCCACCGCCCGCGACGATACCCGTCGGGCGCTACGGTTCTAGCTGTATTAATTAGCGATGCTATATGTATGATAGTATTCGAGTAGTATTCGACGATGTACATACACAAGAGATGATGTACTTTTGGTTATAATTGAATGCATGCTAATTTGAATACTACTTTATTTTATGATTTGGTTTTTCTTATTAAATGCTCATATTGGAAAAGTACTCCTACTTTGAATGCTAAAATTGAAGAGCACTCCATGCAGAAATCTAGGAGCCCCCTCCATCATCCACGCCGTCGTGGGGTAGCTTCTCCTGCATTCCCGTGTGCTAGACAATTTGTTGTAATAATGCACTCGGGAATGAAAGGAGGAGCTACATACCATCACCGATAGTCAACCTGTGATTAAAAATAATGATCTAATTTAGGTTTTTTAGTACATATATTAAATATTTGAATTATGAACTTATGCCGGAAATGTCGTACTCGGACGACGAAAACCGCCCGGGGGAGTGCGACTGGTGCCACGACGACCGAGGTATGTGCGACAGGTTCATTGAGCTGGACGAAAATCGGCGCTTCAGCATTAAGCACGACTTCAACTATTTTAGCGTGTATTTTTCATCTTTTCCAATTCTACTAGCTTATCCCATGCTTTTCAAGACGCTACGTCTTGGAGAGGATGGGTTTTGAAGACCATGAAAAAATGGAAACCAAAAGAATTATCCTAAGTACCCATCATGGTGTGGATTTTCAAGTAAAGTTGTACAATGCTCAGAGTGTAACCCATTTTGGTTGCAAAAACTGAGAAGCACTTTGCAAGATGTATTGTTTTGATGAGGGTATGCTTGTCACCATGGATCTTGGTGATCCTACAATCGCGCAAGAGAGACCTTCGATTTTCGTCCTTGTGGATACACCTCCAATTCTTCCCCCATATGAGCTTAACATAGTTATTAAGTAATTTATATTGTTTATTTCAAAATAGTTGACAACTTATTTCCATTGACAACTTATTTTCATTCTTCAAAGAATGTGCAGAAGATGGTAGACAGAACCTACTACACCGAAGGCTTCGAACTAACTTATCAGGAGAAAAATCATCTGGTCGCATTTTGTACTAATCTTGAGAATTACAATATCTACAATCAAACTCCTCAACATTATGGTCAATACGTGCCACTAGTGCACGTGTTGAACTACGGTAACTACCATGGAGATACCCTGGTAAGATTTTTTACTATTACGACATCCGTGCATCTTTTTTGCACACTTCTAAAACTAGTACATCATTGCTAACTACGAAGTTATTACTATGTTTTTCAACAGATAATCCCGAATGATTGTGTGCCTCATATGATGTATACACACGGTAGCCTTCATGTTTTGAACATACAATCAGGTCTTCCTACGAATCTGAACTGTTCATACCGGGTTTCTAAAAGAAGTGAAGACATGACAAACAAAGAATGAAAAAAATGTATGAACAGTCGTAAGGAGCTTCTTGGAAGCAACAGTGAGCGAAGGGCAAAAATTGGAGACAGGATGATCGCCATTCTTCATAACGGAGAGCCAGGGTCTATATTGTTTTATGCTATTTTACCTTAAGGGTGTTTAGGTCCTACCTGATATATTGATGATCATGTGCTAAGAACAATTATGTAGGGTTGGGTTCGACGACTATGAGGATGATGATCGTATGACTTATTATTAATAACAAGTAGAAGTTGTATGATGATGCATGATTAGTAGGACTTGTTATTATATATGATGATGTATGATGCGAGCATGCATGAGTTATTATATCAGCGGGTGAAATGAACATATATAGCCGCAGCGTTGGTAAACCAAGGACGAAGATATAAGAGAGGACACTTCTCTCTATTAGCTAGCTAATAACAACCTAAAAATAACCCCCAAAACCCCTAAAGCAGCCACTTTTTTTAAAAAAAATATGGACTTTTGGTCTCGATTAATGCCACCAACCGGGACCAAAGGCCCCCTGACTGAGCTCGGCGCACAGGGCCACGTGGAGGCACATTGGTCCCGGTTCGTGTTTGAACCGGGACTAATGGGTGGAGGTATTAGTAACGACCCATTAGTCCCGGTTCATGAACCGGGACTAAAAGCCCTTACGAACCGGGACTATTAGGTGTTTTTCTACTAGTGTACCCTTTTTATTTTCTTCAATATTTCTTTCGGTGCCTAGTAATGGGCCAGCCCACTTGGTTACTAACACCGGATCATAGATGTCGGTAGTGAGGTAATTAGTTTGAATCTCACTACCGACATCTATTTACGAATATTAAAGAAAATATTAATGGGCCAAGCACAGGACGCGTGGATGCGTTCGTTAGCACAGTGATGGGCTTCTGGAACATACGGCAGGCAACCTACCGTACATACGAAAGTGCATACAACGAGTGAAAGGTTTATATCATCCTTTATACATTTAGTTTAGTGTGTGTTAATTAGCGGGGGGGGGGGGGGGGGGGGGGGTGCGCACTTTGTGATACATTTCTGAATTACTAATCCTACTATCGGATCGTGATTTAAACCAGTTGCACAACATATGTACCAACATCTCCAAGTGCTTACATTCATAGTGCCAAAAGTCACGAACTCACACTCTAAAACTGTTAAGCACAATACAATTACGGTCGTTCCAAGATGTCCAATAAAAAGCTGACACACTCCCACTCAGGATTTTAGCCTTGAGTTTTTTGTTCACCCCACCGAACCAATTCCCGAGCATAGAAATGCTAATTGACCAGGTAGATTATAGGCCGCATGGACTATTGTCCACGACAGACGCGCAAAAGAACATGAGAGGAATAAGTGCTTCCTGGCTATAGATGCAGCCAACCATACTGTACATTACAAAAGTTTTGAACATAATAATCATACTGTATATTACAAAGTTTTGAACATAAGTGCTTCGTGGCCATAGACACTCGTAAGCCGTAACCATACTGTACATTACAAAGTTTTGAACATAACAATCACAAAGATAGCGGCAAACTACATGAAGTCTGAATAAAAATCAGGCATGGATCACATACCTGTAAGTGCGACGCTAATAAGAGAAGAAATAGGCTCACTGTGCTTAACTCCAACGCCACTGTGAAACAGCTCAAACCTTTCAAGCACTGTCTCCGTATCTGCTACCTCGCGTAGTGCTTTGTCCGTTCTAGTATTTCGCATCATCCAAATGATGAGCTGGACTGTGGTCCTTCTTATCCCTGGGAACTCAGTAGTTGGGGACTTGTGCAAGGTCAGCAACTCCTTGAGTTTGTGAACAAATGTGCCAGCTTCAAGATCAGCACTCTTGAGCGCATCCGCGAAGAGATGATGAGCGGCTGGCGCGAGTGTGCAGTTCTGAACACTGAGGACAGCAAAGCTCTCTAGCAGTTTGCTCTGTTTAGTCAGATAGAATACACACAATTAATGTCAAGAAATATGAACAGCTTTAAAAATTCAGATGAGTGCAGTATAATCTGAACAGCTAGGATGATTTACATACAGCTTGAGAAGTGTATGTTTAAAAAGTATTACAGTATGAGCAGCATAATCTTGAGGATGATGCCTGGGAACACTAAGGTTCTCCAGTCCTAAATTGATTGCTTTCATTACCTTCCCATGTGGACAAGAGAAGTATAAATTAAAATTGTGGTAGCGCTTCATAAGTGCATATCTACTATCTCCCCACAAAAAAATGTGCACATATACTATTTAATGTTATGGATAGAATATGCGCGTGATATAAAGAAATACATGCTGACCAAATTAAAGTTGGGGATTGTAATTAATCTACCTCTGCAAAGTGTTGTCTATGTTCCTGAGATGGTGAGCATACTGGTCGGCATTTGAGTAAGCACGCAGGTTGGATAATAATTTTACCATCAGATATATGTGTTCCCCTTCCTCATGAGAGATGACGTGAACGAATTTCTGAATGTACTTGGAGTCGATTTCTAGCAAAATGCTCGCCGTGTTACTACTTTGGCTGCTTGATTCGGTGGTAAGCAAAACCAATGCTTGGGCAGCGCATTTGGTAAGTCTTGCTCTATGTCTCTGATAAGATCTACTATCTTCTTCATGAATCTCTGCTTCTTCTTCTGGTGATGCATTGGTAACAAGGATAGTGGCAAGTGCCCTGATTACTCGACGAGAAGTACACATGTCTTGTTTACAGTCCTTATCCAAAGCTAAGCAAGCAAGCAGATCAGCTGCTTCAGCTTGTAACCTGGGTGCTCTTCTAGCATGATACTCAAGGATACTTGTGATGCTGCTGAGGATGTGCACATTCTTGGAAATGGAACACCTCAGAACGCCTCCAAGATCACCAGCACAGCCTGCCAGCTTGCACAGCACGGTAACTGATGCTTCAGCTGTTGCTTGGTGAGTGCAGTTTGTGATCAGATCAATAATATTTGGCATAAGGCAATTCCCAGTCTGTGCTATATGCCAACAGTTATCTGCATTTTCCACAAGCTTGTCTAGAATTTGCACACCGTACAAGCTGAAGTTCAAATTGTGCCCATAACTCGAGTATCCGGTGAAGTTCTCATTGTGCTCCTGCCTCATTGAAGGGTAAATGGAGAATAACCTCCCTTCTGTAAGCAATGAAGATACAAGTTGGAGCAAACAAGGAAAGCTCTCAACCGTGAGATACGGAACAAGCTCCAGGAGTACATGTACCGCAGCCTCAAACGCTTTCATACCCTCTTGCTCTGGATCCCGGGACTCTGTTTTGTGGCCTAAAGCAAGAAAGGAAACTATTCTCTCTATTGGATCATGACCTGAAGTCCGTAGCTTCTTGAGGACATACACTTTGTAATAGTCAGCTCAAGATTCTGTCAAGAGTCCAAACTCCTAGATGTTGGTCCACAGTTGCATCCGAGATTATCAAGTCCTGTGCATAGGTGACCAAGTCGTTGTTCAAGGTACAACGCACATTTCCCGTGACACATTTCATGTGGTTGTCCAGTATATATCGAGTGAGTAAGTGCAAGCCTGGTCTACGATCAAGATTATATTTGTCGCAAACCATGTACATTTGTTTCCGCATTGGGCTTGCTAGGTTTGTGAAGAAAAAAAGACCTTGCACAACCACCAACACGTAGAAGATGTTCATCGACATGTTGATATTTTCTTGGTCACCTTTGCAACCACTACCAGAAAAACTGGGGTTGCCGACGGCCAAATCTATGCCGACGGCACCCGTCGGCATCTATGGACCTATGCCGACGGCCAAGGAAAGGCCGTAGGCGTAGAAAAGCCGTCGGCATACATTCATCTATGCCGACGGGGCCGTCGGCATAGACAAGGCCGTCGGGACAGCCCGAGGTACGCCTACGGGGCCCGTCGGCATAGCCAGGGCCCACCTGCCCGGTCAGCGCTGACCATTTGACGGCGTTGATCCTACGCCGACGGGCGGTAACGGCGGCCGCCGGCATATCTGTGGCAGAGGTATGCCTACGGCAAAGCCGTCGGCATAGGCCCCTCTGCCACGTCAGCGATCCGTGTGCCACGCCACGTCATCGATCTGTGGGACAACCTCCGTGTGTGCACAGATATGCCGACGGCCTTGCCGTCGGCATACGTTTATTTTAATTAATTTTTTTATTTTTACTCTATTCTGTTATTTTTACTTTATTTTAGTTTTTGTTTTTGTATAAGATAATTATACCTTATCTAAAAAAACATACCCGATGGTATATCGATTGCCCCCCGTTACGAACGTCGCTATCGCCGTGTCACGGAGGGGGGAAACGGTCGACACAGAAGGAATTCTGGTTGGTGGGGGGATTCATGGTGTAGCTACGTCACCGAAACATCACACGGGTCCCGATGCATATGTGAAAGTGTTCATGCATGCGTAGACACCCGTCTTGGGGCTCCGGGGTGTGCCCCCCCCCCTCACGGACGGCGCCGCCGCCGGCACCTGGAGGGGGGAAACGGATGCGTCGGGTCTACACGGAGGGGATTTTGCTGTGGGTCTGGCCTGGATGTTGCTCCAGAGTGTTCCTATGGGCTGACCTAACACAACCGGGTGGAGAGGTCCACTGGTCAAAGCCCGTCCGTGCAAAGTCAAATGGCTAGATCACGTGGTCAAACGCTACAGGGTTAGGCGGGACGGGGGCACTGGGGGGTAGCAATGCCACCGGAGCGTCGCACCGGGCCCTCATATATGCGGGGTGGTGTGGTGGCATGTCCGAAGAGGCGGCACGCGTGTCTGGGGTGTGCCCCCCCTCACAGACGGCGCCGCCGCCGGCACCTGGAGGGGGGAAACGGACGCGTGGGGTCTACACGGAGGGGATTTTGCTGTGGGTCTGGCCCGGATGTTGCTCCAGAGTGTTCCTATGGGCTGACCTAACACAACCGGGTGGGGAGGTCCACTTGTCAAAGCCCATCCGTGCAAAGTCAAAGAGCTAGATCGCGTGGTCAAACGCTACAGGGTTAGGCGGGAGGGGGCACTGGGGGTAGCAATGCCACCGGAGCGTCGCACCGGGCCCTCATACATGCGGGGTGGTGTGGTGGCATGTCCGAAGAGGCGGCACGCGTGTCCGGGGTGTGCCCCCCCTCACGGACGGCGCCGTCGCCAGCACCTGGAGGGGGGAAACGGACGCGTGGGGTCTACGCGGAGGGGATTTTGCTGTGGGTCTGGCCCGGATGTTGCTCCAGAATGTTCCTATGGGTTGACCTAACACAACCGGGTGGGGAGGTCCACTGGTCAAAGTCCGTCCGTGCAAAGTCAAACGGCTAGATCGCGTGGTCAAACGCTACAGGGTTAGGCGGGAACAGGGCACTGGGGGTAGCAATGCCACCGGAGCGTCGCACAGGGCCCTCATACATGCGGGGTGGTGTGGTGGCATGTCCGAAGAGGCGGCACGCGTGTCCGGGGTGTGCCCCCCCCCCTCACGGACGGCGCCGCCGCCGGTACCTGGAGGGGGGAAACGGACGTGTGGGGTCTACACGGAGGGGATTTTGCTGTGGGTCTGGCCCGGATGTTGCTCCAGAGTGTTCCTATGGGCTGACCTAACACAACCGGGTGGGGAGGTCCACTGGTCAAAGCCCGTCCGTGCAAAGTCAAAGGGCTAGATCGCGTGGTCAAACGCTACAGGGTTAGCCAGGAGGGTGGCACTGGGGGGTAGCAATGCCACCGGAGCGTCGCACCGGGCCCTCATACATGCGGGGTGGTGTGGTGGCATGTCCGAAGAGGCGGCACGCGTGTCCGGGGTGTGCCCCCCCCCTCACGGACGGCGCCGCCGCCGGCACCTGGAGGGGGGAAACGGACGTGTGGGGTCTACATGGAGGGGATTTTGCTGTGGGTCTGGCCCGGTTGTTGCTCCAGAGTGTTCCTATGGGCTGACCTAACACAACCGGGTGGGGAGGTCCACTGGTCAAAGCCCGTCCGTGCAAAGTCAAAGGGCTATATCGCGTGGTCAAACGCTACAGGGTTAGGCGGGACGGGGGCACTGGGGGATAGCAATGCCACTGGAGCATCGCACCGGGCCCTCATACATGTGGGGTGGTGTGGTGGCATGTCCGAAGAGGCGGCACGCGTGTCCGGGGTGTGCCCCCCCTCACGGACGCCGCCGCCGCCGGCACCCAGAGGGGGGAAACGGATGCGTGGGGTCTACACGGAGGGTATTTTGCTGTGGGTCTGGCCCGGATGTTGCTCTAGAGTGTTCCTATGGGCTGACCTAACACAACTGGGTGGGGAGGTCCACTGGTCAAAGCCCGTCCGTGCAAAGTCAAAGGGCTAGATCGCGTGGTCAAACGCTGCAGGGTTAGACGGGAGGGGGCATTGGGGGGTAGCAATGCCACCGGAGCGTCGCACCGGGCCCTCATACATGCGGGGTGGTGTGGTGGCATGTCCGAAGAGGCGGCACGCGTGTCCGGGGTGTGCCCCCCCTCACGGACGGTGCTGCCGCCGGCACCTGGAGGGAGGAAACGGACGCGTGGGGTCTACACGGAGGGGATTTTGCTGTGGGTCTGGCCCGGATGTTGCTCTAGAGTGTTCCTATGGGACGACCTAACTCAACCGGGTGGGGAGGTCCACTGGTCAAAGCAAGTCCGTGCAAAGTCAAAGGTCTAGATCGTGTGGTCAAACGCTACAGGGTTAGGCGGGAGGGGGGCACTGGGGGTAGCAATGCCACCGGAGCGTCGCACCGGGCCCTCATACATGCGGGGTGGTGTGGTGGCATGTCCAAAGAGGCGGCACGCGTGTCCGGGGTGTGCCCCCCTCACGGACGGCGCCTCCGCCGGCACCTGGAGGGGGGAAACGGACGCGTGGGGTCTACACGGAGGGGATTTTGCTATGGGTCTAGCCCGGATGTTGCTCTAGAGTGTTCCTATGGGCTGACCTAACACAACCGGGTGGGGAGGTCCACTGGTCAAAGCCCGTCCGTGCAAAGTCAAAGGGCTAGATCGCGTGGTCAAACGCTACAGGGTTAGGCGGGAGGGGGCAGTGGGGGTAGCAATGCCACCGGAGCGTCGCACCGGGCCCTCATACATGCGGGGTGGTGTGGTGGCATGTCCAAAGAGGCGGCACGCGTGTCCGGGGTGTGCCCCCCCTCACGGACGGCACGGACGCGTGGGGTCTACACGGAGGGGATTTTACTGTGGGTCTGTCCCGGATGTTGCTCTAGAGTGTTCCTATGGGATGACCTAACTCAACCGGGTGGGGAGGTCCACTGGTCAAAGCCCGTCCGTGCAAAGTCAAAGGGCTAGATCGCGTGGTCAAACGCTACAGGGTTAGGCGGGAGGGGGGCACTGGGGGTAGCAACGCCACCGGAGCGTCGCACCGGGCCCTCATACATGCGGGGTGGTGTGGTGGCATGTCCTAAGAGGCGGCACGCGTGTCCGGGGTGTGCCCCCCTCACGGACGGCGCCGCCGCCGGCACCTGGAGGTGGGAAACGGACGCGTGGGGTCTACACGGACGGGATTTTGCTATGGGTCTGGCCCGGATGTTGCTCTAGAGTGTTCCTATGGGCTGACCTAACACAACCGGGTGGGGAGGTCCACTGGTCAAAGCCGGTCCGTGCAAAGTCAAAGGGCTAGATCGCGTGGTCAAACGCTACAGGGTTAGGCGGGAGCGGGCACTGGGGTGTAGCAATGCCACCGGAGCGTCGCACCGGGCCCTCATACATGCGGGGTGGTGTGGTGGCATGTCCGAAGAGGCGGCACGCGTGTCCGGGGTGTGCCCCCCCTCACGGATGGCGCTGCCACCGGCACCTGGAGGGAGGAAACGGACGCGTGGGGTCTACACGGAAGGGATTTTGCTATGGGTCTGGCCCGGATGTTGCTCTAGAGTGTTCCTATGGGATGACCTAACTCAACCGGGTGGGGAGGTCCACTGGTCAAATCCCGTCCATGCAAAGTCAAAGGGCTAGATCACGTGGTCAAACGCTACAGGGTTAGGCGGGAGGGGGGCACTGGGGGTAGCAATGCCACCGGAGCGTCGCACCGGGCCCTCATACATGCGGGGTGGTGTGGTGGCATGTCCGAAGAGGCGGCACGCGTGTCCGGGGTGTGCCCCCCTCACGGACGGCGCCGCCGCCGGCACCTGGAGGGGGAAACGGACGCGTGGGGTCTACACGGACAGGATTTTGCTATGGGTCTGGCCCGGATATTGCTCGAGTGTTCCTATGGGCTGACCTAACACAACCGGGTGGGGAGGTCCACTGGTCAAAGCCCGTCCGTGCAAAGTCAAAGGGCTAGATCGCGTGGTTAAACGCTACAGGGTTAGGCGGGACGGGGGCACTGGGGGGTAGCAATGCCACCGGAGCGTCGCACCGGGCCCTCATACATGCGGGGTGGTGTGGTGGCATGTCCGAAGAGGCGGCACGCGTGTCCGGGGTGTGCCCCCCTCACGGACGGCGCCACCGCCGGCACCTGGAGGGGGGAAACGGACGCGTGGGGTCTACACGGAGGGGATTTTGCTATGGGTCTGGCCCGGATGTTGCTCTAGAGTGTTCTTATGGGCTGACCTAACTCAACCGGGTGGGGAGGTCCACTGGTCAAAGCTCGTCCGTGCAAAGTCAAAGGGCTAGATCGCGTGGTTAAACGCTACAGGGTTAGGCGGGACGGGAGCACTGGGGGTAGCAATGCCACCGGAGCGTCGCACCGGGCCCTCATACATGCGGGGTGGTGTGGTGGCATGTCCGAAGAGGCGGCACGCGTGTCCGAGGTGTGCCCCTCTCACGGACGGCGCCGCAGCCAGCACCTGGAGGGGGGAAACGGACGCGTGGAGTCTACACGGAGGGGATTTTGCTGTGGGTCTGGCCCGGATGTTGCTCTAGAGTGTTCCTATGGGCTGAACTAACTCAACCGGGTGGGGAGGTCCACTGGTCAAGGCCCGTACGCGCAAAGTCAAAGGGCTAGATCGCGTGGTCAAACGCTACAGGGTTAGGCGGGAGGGGGGCACTGTGGGTAGCAATGCCACCGGAGCGTCGCACCGGGCCCTCATACATGCGGGTGGTGTGGTGGCATGTCCGAAGAGGCGGCACGCATGTCCGGGGTGTGCCCCCCCTCATGGGCGGCGGCGCCGCCGGCACCTCGAGGGGGGAAACGGACGCGTCGGGTCTACACGGAGGGGATCTTGTTGTGGGTCTGGCCCGGATGTTGCTCCAGAGTGTTCCTATGGGCTGACCTAACACAACCGGGTAGGGAGGTCCACTGGTCAAAGCCCGTCGGTGCAAAGTCAAAGGGCTAGATCGCGTGGTCAAACGCTACAGGGTTAGGTGGGACGGGGGCACTGGGGGGTAGCAATGCCACCGGAGCGTCGCACCGGGCCCTCATACATGCGGGGTGGTGTGGTGGCATGTCCAAAGAGGCGGCACGCGTGTCCGGGGTGTGCCCCCCTCACGGACGGCGCCTCCGCCGGCACCTGGAGGGGGGAAACGGACGCGTGGGGTCTACACGGAGGGGATTTTGCTATGGGTCTAGCCCGGATGTTGCTCTAGAGTGTTCCTATGGGCTGACCTAACACAACCGGGTGTGGAGGTCCACTGGTCAAAGCCCGTCCGTGCAAAGTCAAAGGGCTAGATCGCGTGGTCAAACGCTACAGGGTTAGGCGGGAGGGGGCAGTGGGGGTAGCAATGCCACCGGAGCGTCGCACCGGGCCCTCATACATGCGGGGTGGTGTGGTGGCATGTCCGAAGAGGCGGCACGCGTGTCCGGGGTGTGCCCCCCCTCACGGACGGCACGGACGCGTGGGGTCTACACGGAGGGGATTTTGCTGTGGGTCTGGCCCGGATGTTGCTCTAGAGTGTTCCTATGGGATGACCTAACTCAACCGGGTGGGGAGGTCCACTGGTCAAAGCCCGTCCGTGCAAAGTCAAAGGGCTAGATCGCGTGGTCAAACGCTACAGGGTTAGGCGGGAGGGGGGCACTGGGGGTAGCAACGCCACCGGAGCGTCGCACCGGGCCCTCATACATGCGGGGTGGTGTGGTGGCATGTCCGAAGAGGCGGCACGCGTGTCCGGGGTGTGCCCCCCTCACGGACGGCGCCGCCGCCGGCACCTGGAGGTGGGAAACGGACGCGTGGGGTCTACACGGACGGGATTTTGCTATGGGTCTGGCCCGGATGTTGCTCTAGAGTGTTCCTATGGGCTGACCTAACACAACCGGGTGGGGAGGTCCACTGGTCAAAGCCGGTCCGTGCAAAGTCAAAGGGCTAGATCGCGTGGTCAAACGCTACAGGGTTAGGCGGGAGCGGGCACTGGGGTGTAGCAATGCCACCGGAGCGTCGCACCGGGCCCTCATACATGCGGGGTGGTGTGGTGGCATGTCCGAAGAGGGGGCACGCGTGTCCGGGGTGTGCCCCCCTCACGGATGGCGCTGCCACCGGCACCTGGAGGGAGGAAACGGACGCGTGGGGTCTACACGGAAGGGATTTTGCTATGGGTCTGGCCCGGATGTTGCTCTAGAGTGTTCCTATGGGATGACCTAACTCAACCGGGTGGGGAGGTCCACTGGTCAAATCCCGTCCATGCAAAGTCAAAGGGCTAGATCACGTGGTCAAACGCTACAGGGTTAGGCGGGAGGGGGGCACTGGGGGTAGCAATGCCACCGGAGCGTCGCACCGGGCCCTCATACATGCGGGGTGGTGTGGTGGCATGTCCGAAGAGGCGGCACGCGTGTCCGGGGTGTGCCCCCCTCACGGACGGCGCCGCCGCCGGCACCTGGAGGGGGAAACGGACGCGTGGGGTCTACACGGACAGGATTTTGCTATGGGTCTGGCCCGGATGTTGCTCGAGTGTTCCTATGGGCTGACCTAACACAACCGGGTGGGGAGGTCCACTGGTCAAAGCCCGTCCGTGCAAAGTCAAAGGGCTAGATCGCGTGGTCAAACGCTACAGGGTTAGGCGGGACGGGGGCACTGGGGGGTAGCAATGCCACCGGAGCGTCGCACCGGGCCCTCATACATGCGGGGTGGTGTGGTGGCATGTCCGAAGAGGCGGCACGCGTGTCCGGGGTGTGCCCCCCTCACGGACGGCGCCACCGCCGGCACCTGGAGGGGGGAAACGGACGCGTGGGGTCTACACGGAGGGGATTTTGCTATGGGTCTGGCCCGGATGTTGCTCTAGAGTGTTCTTATGGGCTGACCTAACTCAACCGGGTGGGGAGGTCCACTGGTCAAAACTCGTCCGTGCAAAGTCAAAGGGAAGGCTAGAGTGGTTAAACGCTACAGGGTTAGGCGGGACGGGAGCACTGGGGGTAGCAATGCCACCGGAGCGTCGCACCGGGCCCTCATACATGCGGGGTGGTGTGGTGGCATGTCCGAAGAGGCGGCACGCGTGTCCGAGGTGTGCCCCTCTCACGGACGGCGCCGCAGCCAGCACCTGGAGGGGGGAAACGGACGCGTGGAGTCTACACGGAGGGGATTTTGCTGTGGGTCTGGCCCGGATGTTGCTCTAGAGTGTTCCTATGGGCTGAACTAACTCAACCGGGTGGGGAGGTCCACTGGTCAAGGCCCGTCCGCGCAAAGTCAAAGGGCTAGATCGCGTGGTCAAACGCTACAGGGTTAGGCGGGAGGGGGGCACTGTGGGTAGCAATGCCACCGGAGCGTCGCACCGGGCCCTCATACATGCGGGGTGGTGTGGTGGCATGTCCGAAGAGGCGGCACGCATGTCCGGGGTGTGCCCCCCCTCATGGGCGGCGGCGCCGCCGGCACCTCGAGGGGGGAAACGGACGCGTCGGGTCTACACGGAGGGGATCTTGTTGTGGGTCTGGCCCGGATGTTGCTCCAGAGTGTTCCTATGGGCTGACCTAACACAACCGGGTAGGGAGGTCCACTGGTCAAAGCCCGTCGGTGCAAAGTCAAAGGGCTAGATCGCGTGGTCAAACGCTACAGGGTTAGGTGGGACGGGGGCACTGGGGGGTAGCAATGCCACCGGAGCGTCGCACCGGGCCCTCATACATGCGGGGTGGTGTGGTGGCATGTCCGAAGAGGCGGCACGCATGTCCGGGGTGTGCCCCCCCTCACGGACGGCGCCGCCGCCGGCACCTGGAGGGGGGAAACGGACGCGTCGGGTCTACACGGAGGTGATCTTGCTGTGGGTTTGGCCCGGATGTTGCTCCAGAGTGTTCCTATGGGCTGACCTAAGACAACCGGGTCGGGAGGTCCACTGGTCAAAGCCCGTCCGTGCAAAGTCAAAGCGCTAGACCGCGTGGTCAAACGCTACAGGGTTAGGTGGGACGGGTGCACTCGGGGGGTAGCAATGCCACCAGAGCGTCGCACCGGGCCCTCATACATGCGGGGTGGTGTGGTGGCATGTTTGAAGAGGCGGGACGCGTGTCCGGGGTGTGCCCCCCTCACGGACGGCGCCGCCGCCGGCACCTAGAGGGGGGAAACGGACGCGTGGGGTCTACACGAAGGGGATCTTGCTGTGGGTCTGGCCCGGATGTTGCTCCAGAGTGTTCCTATGTGCTGACCTAACACAAGCGGGTGGGGAGGTCCACTGGTCAAAGCCCGTCCGTGCAAAGTCAAAGGGCTAGATCGCGTGGTCAAACGCTACAGGGTTAGGCGGGATGGGGGCACTGGGGGTAGCAATGCCACCGGAGCATCGCACCGGGCCCTCATACATACGGGGTGGTGTGGTGGCATGTCCGAAGAGGCGGGACGCGTCTCCGGGGTGTGCTCCCCCCTCACGTACTCTACTACCGTGTCATCGCCGTACGTGAGGGGGGGCCACGCCCCGAAGATGCGGCCCGCCTCTTCGGACATGCCAACACACCACCCCGCATGTATGAGGGCCCAGTGCAATGCTCCAGTGGCATTGGTACCCCCAGTGCCCCCGTCCCGCCTAACCCTGTAGCGTTTGACCACGCGATCTAGCCCTTTGACTTTGCACGGACGGGCTTTGACCAGTGGACCTCCCCACCCGGTTGTGTTAGGTCAGCCCATAGGAACACTCTGAAGCAACATCCGGGCCAGACCCACAGCAAGATCCCCTCCGTGTAGACCCGACGCGTCCGTTTCCCCCCTCCAGGTGCCGGCGGCGGCGCCGTCCATGAGGGGGGCACACCCCGGACATGTGTGCCGCCTCTTCGGACACGCCACTACACCATCCCGCATGTATGAGGGCTCGGTGCGACGCTCCGGTGGCATTACTACTCCCCCAGGGCCCCCGTCCTGCCGTGTAGACCTCACGGCGTGGCTGCCGCCGTGTCCCGGAAGGGGGAAACGGCCACGTCGGGCCGACACGGAGGGTATCTTTGGGTGGGTTGGGCCGAAATGGTGTTGGGGTGTGCAGCTATGGTCTGGGCTACGACATCCATGTGAAAAGGTTCACCGGCCAGACCCAGTCGGCGGAAGTCAAAGAGCTAAATCCGGCGGTCGTTTGTGTTAGGGTTAGACGGGACGGGGTACCGGAGGGGGGTAGCAATGCCGATAGGTGTTATGGTGGGCCCTCCTATGCTTGTCTTTGGGCGAGGTGGGACTATTTTTTACAGTGTGCTGAGAGTCACGCATATGTCGTAGTAAAAAAATTAAAAAAAATGCAAAGTATCTATGCCGATGGCATAGCCGTCGGCATAGCAGCGCACATGTCCACGGATCGATGACGTGGCAAAGGGTCAGGCCTATGCCGACGGCCAGGCCGTCGGCATAGGGCCGACCTTATCTCTTTGCGGTTCGCCCCCACCACCCATTCGCCATCTTCCCCTTCCTCCCCGACACACACCCGCGCCGCCGCCCACCACCTCCGCGGCCCGCCCTGAGCACGCCATCGCCGGCCCCGAGGCCGCGCCGCCCCGCGCCGCCCCTCCCAGACCCCGTGCCGGTCGCCCGCACCGACCCCGCGCTGCCCCGCCCCGACTCCGGCCGCCCCGACCCCGCGCCTCCCCGCCCCAACTCCGGCCGCCCCGCCCCGACCCCACGCCTCCCCGTCCCCACTCCGGCCGCCCCGCCCCGACCCCGCGACTCCCCGCCCCGACCTCGCGCTGGCCGCCCCGCCCCTACCCCGCGCCTCCCCGCCCCAACTCCGGCCGGCCCTCTCGAAGGTGATTTTTTTTGAAGTTTTTAGTGTTTTTTGTAATTTTGTAGCTAGTTATATATAGAGAGTTAGATAGGTATTTAGGTAGGTATTTAGATAGGTATTTAGATAGTTAGATACATAGTTAGATAGGTGGATAGTTAGATAGATAGTGAGATAGGTAGTAAAACAATTGGTTAGATGAGATGCTATATGTTGCATACCTTGAAAAAAAAAATTGGTCACGATGATGAATATGTGATGGCGATGATGAATATTTGATGGCGATGATGAATATGTGATGACGATGATGAATATGTGATGACGATGATGAATATAGGTAGTAAAAAAATTTGGTTAGACGAATAGGTGATAATGATGATGATGAATATGTGATGACGATGATGAATATATTGTTAATGTTGTTAGTTTTTTTGCCTACATGATGCAAAAATAAATGAATGCATGTTTAAATGTTTTAAATATGCTCTATGAGTTGTGATGTTCTAATTTTTTGTCGCGATGGAATTTGCAGGCTTTGTGGTTTTGCATTTCATTGGAGTGACCGCTGTCCGACGCGTTGGTCCCGCTGAGCATCCCTCTGCTGTTCGACTACTTCCTCTACAGCCGAGGGTGAGCTACAAGTCCATCTCCTCCAATTTTTCACATCACTAGATTTCATTCTCAAGTCAACTGACGTAACCTAGGCGTCTCCCGTCCGAAAGGGTTGCATCGATAAATATGCATTCAATTGCATATTTATCACCGCAGCTCTTTCGGATTGTCCAGCGTTTTCCATGGACAGCCCGAGGATGTGTAGATTGGGTATGTTCTCCATGTTCTACCCCGTTCCGAGACAGGATTTCGGCGGCGCCTCCCCATTGTTCTCCGGAGCACATTCTCTCGGCTATTTGCCGAGACGTGTATCTGGAGAACAGCGGGGAGGTGCTGCCAAAATTTTGTCTCGGAACGGGGTGGGATTAGGACCCATCTTTACCTATTAGAGATGTAGGTGGATTAAACGCGGTAGAAACTGAAAATTTGATGTGATTAATTTAAGTGAATCCTTAATTATGTTGTGTGGGTTGCAAAAAAGCAGAGGATGGCAGATAATCAGTGGATGTACAGTGGTTTTATCCGTCGGAATCGAGTAACATCAGAGTGGATCGCGAAAACCGATGTGTATTTGAAGGAGATATTCCGTCGTCCAATGAGAATTATCCCACCATGCCCCTATGCGAGATGTGCCAGACGTCACCGTAGAAATCAGACGGACATGAGTGAGCACCTTCGCACGCACGGATATATGCCAAACTTTGACATGTCGCCGATAAACATAGCCGAGCAGGACCGTGGTAGAGAGGAGGTGATGCGACAACGCATCGATGGATATGAGGACGACGGGGTCAGGGACATGCTAGATGATGTCATTGTTGCAGAAACGGCAAATGCGACACCTTCAGAGAATGAACCGGAGGAGCCGGAGGCAACCGCCAAGGCCTTCTTGGAGGTCTTGGCCTAGTCGAAGAAAGCTCTTTATGCGGGTGCGAAAATATCTCAGCTGGATGCCATCTCGCAACTGATTGCAGTCAAGGCTAAGTACGGCTGTAGCCAGAAATGCTTCAAAGCATTCCTGGGACTATGGGCTAACAGCCTCCCTGAGGGTCATGAACTGCCGAAAAGCATGTACGATACAAAGAAAATCATGAAGGCACTCTCTATGGATTATGAGAAAATAGATGTTTGCCCGAAGAATTGCCTTTTGTTTAGGCACGAGTATGCGGATGACAAGTACTGTAGGAAGTGCGGTTCGTCTCGGTACATTGAGGTGGTCGGTGAGGATGGTGAGAAAAAGCAGCTAACCATCCCCGTTAAGGTTCTTCGGTATCTTGATTTTATAAATAGACTGCAACGCCTTTTCATCATGAAGGAGTGTGCCAAAATGATGAAGTGGCACAAGGAAGGTATAAGGTACAATCCAAAAAAAATCGTACATACATCGGGAGGGGAAGCATGGAAGTCATTCGATGAAGAATACCCCGAGGAAGTAGCCGAGGCTGGGAATGTCAGAATAGCCATATCAGGTGATGGGTTGAATCCATATGGTATGTCGTCCAATCCATACAGCTGCTGGCCTGTGTTTGTAATTCCGCTCAATCTTCCTCCCGGTGCCCTAATGCAACGGAAGACCATGTTCTTGTCGCTCATCATTCCGGGGCCTGACTACCCGAGGAAGCAATTGGGTGTGTTTATGCAGCCGCTTGTGGATGCCTTGCACCATTCTTGGTACTTTCTGAGGTTGACATACGACCGGGATCTGCAGAGAAATTTCTTGATGAAAGTTTGGTTGCACTATTGCATGCATGACTTTCCCGGCTATGCTCTATTCTACGGATGATGTACAAGTGGTAAGTTGCCATGCCCAGTGTGCATGCAGGCTCTGTGAATGATTTGGCTGAGTAAGGGTGGCAAGTATGTAGCCTTTGACCTGCATCGACAGTTCCTCCCTCCAGACCATCTAGACAGGGAAGACAAGAACTTCACGAAAGGCCGGGTTGTTCATGAAGTAACCGAGATTCCAACATTTTCGGGGGCAGATGTTCTTGCTCAGCTAAAAGCTCTCAAGCCTAAAGTCAAAGGCAAAGCCAAAGCCAAAGCCAAAGGCTTCGAGGGATATGGCAAGACGCACAACTGGACTCACATTACCCCCTTCTCGCAGCTTCCCTATTTCGAGGACCTCAAACTTCCTTACAATATTGATGTGATGCACACCGAAAAGAATAACGTAAAAGCTAGAGCCGATCAACAGAGAATTTGTGATAGACCACGCCTGAACATGAAGCCTCCCACAGGCGGTCGAAAAAACTGGTTCAAGCCAGATGCTGACTTTGTCCTTAAACCGCCAGAAAAAAAGAAGTACTTATCTGTCTGAAACAAATTTTGAAGTTCACCGATGGTTATGCATCGAATATAAGTAAGGGAGTCAATCTTTCAACGGGCAAAGTGATCGGCCTGAAGAGTCATGACTACCATGTATGGATTGAGCGGATAATGCCGGTGATGGTTCGAGGCTATGTCCCCGAGCATGTCTGGCGAGTGCTTGCCGAGCTTAGCCATTTCTTCCGCACGCTCTGTGCTAAAGAAGTAAGTAAAGAGGTGATTGAAAAATTGCATAAGAAGGCACCGGAGTTGATAGTCAAGCTAGAGAAGATCTTTCCGCCAGGCTTCTTTACTCCGATGACACATCTCATTCTGCACCTCGCGAACGAGGTATTGTTGGGGGGGCCCTATGCAAGATCGGTGGCAGTACGGCCCTGAGAGGCAGAACAAGCATCTCTGACGGAAAATGTGGAAATAAATCTAAGATTGAAGCTTCCATAGCTGAGGCAGTTATCCTAGAGGAGGTGTCAGACCTCAGGACATCATACTATCCAGACCACATTCCCCCATCTTCATAACAAGGTGCCTCAATACAATATAGAAGAGCCCAAGTATCAACTCAGGCTCGATCTATTCAACGCGCAAGGTGGGAGGGCTGGGGCCTCGAAATCTTATAACATGCCACGACAAGAGTGGGAGGACCTCATGTTCTATATCTTGCACAACATCAAGGAAGTTGAGGAAGTGTGGATGAGGTAATACCACGACACCATTCCTTTATGTCTTCCACATCATCATGTTTCATGTTCACTTAGTCCCGGTCTAACACCGCTTATCTTTTTTTAGTGATTTCGTTCAAGAGGAATCGACGGCAGTGAATCCTCCTACTGAGGCGGAGGCACTTACTCTTCTCCGTCATGGAAACCCTGGACGTAAAATTTTTGTTGCTTGGTTCGTGTAGAAAGTAAATTTCCACACTCCCCTATTAAATACCTACTTCAACATTTATTAGTTAACCGAACTAATGCACGCGACAATTTCCATTAATGTGTTTATTATCATGCCTTTTTCTTCATTTCATTAATTTACTAATTGCTTTTTCTCTTTTCAATGCAGGTTCGTGGAACATGGGCAAGGGGAAGGCCGATGGCATGGGTTTCCTACGCAAGGTCGTCGGCCTGCCTAGTCGGAGTGGTCGAGCACGTAATCCTCCCCCTCGGCTACTTGACGATGACTCCTCACAGGGAGGTCGAGGGAGAGGTGCCCCTAGAGGAGGAGGGGGCGGGGGGAGAGCCTCTAGAGGACGAGGTGCTAGGGGGAGAGCCACTACAGGGGGTCGCGGCCAGAAAGAGCGTACCCTCACCGACTTAGGGGTGTTGTCTTCGAGGCCCTCCTCTAGTGAGGTACCCTCCTCTAGTGAGGTACACTCTAGGGAGGAGGAGGAGGAGGAGGAGGAGGAGGAGGTGGAGCAGGAGGCACGCGAGGAGGAGGAGGAGGAGGTTGGGGAGGAGGAGGCAGGCGAGGAGGGGGGTGGTGGCGGGGATGATGGTGGTGATGGGAAGGGGGTTGACAACAAGGGATGGCTGCGTGGCAACGCAAAGCTACCAAAGCAGGTTCCTGCTACTGAGGAGCAGAAGTGGCTCATTGAGCCCACGGGAATAGAGTAAGTGGTTCATTATTTTGCTTGTCACATGCATATTCCGGTTGTTATTTATTTTGCTTGTCACATGCTAATAGTTCATTCTTTTGCAGCAACTGGATATATTCTAAAGGGGTCCGTATTCCCAACGGCCTAATCACCGTCTTGCTGAAGTTATACTGGCCGGGGTTGTACTGTCCGGATCCAGTCAGGCAGCCGGACCGTCGGGTTTTGGCCACGAGCTGGGACCAGTGGAAAGCGGCCCTCCATGCGGACCATGAGACCCATGCCAAGGCCGTGATCACTACTTTCTGGGTGAGTTCTCTTCAGAAGCACAAGTCCATTCTAGTTTCATGAATGATTTAACTCATGGCTTCTTCAATTCTTGTTTCATGCATGATTGTAGAAATTCTATCGAGTTCTTCCGGAGCACAGGGCTAGAGCGGACCAGATCGTGTTGCGCCAATGCAATAAGAAGGCCTGCCAGATGCAGTACGAGGTGCGCTATGTGGGGATCTCGACATACTACCACGACGTTCTTGGTGTGAAGATGACCAAGGAAGAAGCGCGGAGGATGGGCATTACCTTGGAGAGGCCCGAGTACTTGGCGGTAAGTATAAAAGATTTTTCATTATGCTTTCATATATTATGCTTTCATTATGCTTTCATTACCATGTGGTACATTTCACCGTTTCATGTTGACATGCCATTATGCTTTTATTATGTAGGTGTGTCCAAATTGGTGTTATGGAAAAGACGAGTCCTGGGCAGCATTGGTGGATCTTTGGTGTGATGAGGCTAGAGCCTGGGCGGCTATGAGAATAAAAAATAAGGCTAACCGAGGGAAGGAGGGAGTACATGCTCAGGGAAACCGAAACAACTATCTCCACAAGGCAGTTAATGTATGACTAACCCCATTAAACATTCTTCTTCTTCTATTTACCATCACTTTCTTATGTATGACTAACATCTGTTTGGTGGTGCAGGAGGAGAAACTGAAGCGGCCGCTCTCACACATGCAGGCGTGGGAGATTGCCCATACGCGGAAGGACCCCAAGCCTGGCGAGCCCAAGTACTACGGCAAGAAGACTGCGTGGAGGAAGGAGGCCTACTCCGCAGCGTATCTGAAGTTACATCCTGACACACCTGACCCCATTGCGGCGGATCTGGACGACAGGGCGGTGGTGAGCATGGGGCCCATGGAGCACGGTCGGGAGGTGGTTCTCGATGCTGTGGTCACTCCGACTATCTCCTACACATAGCTCCATCGGATCAACCCGAGCCTGAGCTAGCGCACGAGCCAGCCATTGTCCAGTTCACAGTCCCTCTTTCAGGAGCAACAATCTGTAAGTATTTTCCCTCTTATCTTCATTGCTCACTTTATTTTCCGCATCTAGTAGTTTTATGAGTTCCATCATGTCATACCGTAGGCCTACCTGGAGTACACACGCCAGGAGACCATGGCGTGGCATCAGAGGCTTCATGAACACCAAGTGTAGAGGGATCGCCAGCTGGAGCAGGCTTTTCAGGAAATGGCGGACAGCAGGTGTCCTCAGTTGCAGCCAGCACAATGCCCTCCAGCACAACCAGTGCTGCTGACCTTTGAGGAGTTTGTGGCACAGAACGCTGGCCCCTCGCCGGTTAGTTCATCCCCAATCTATTAACCCAAAGCATGTCATGCCTTTCAACACAGTCATATATCCCATTAATATGTCTTTTCAACATCCAGGGAACAGGTGGATCTACCGTTGGCGGTGGTCTTCGCAGCACTCCAGAGACACGGAGCCCGACCACTCCGATCCACGGAGGCGGAGGCGGAGGTGGAGGCGGTCTTGGCGGTAGCGCTGGCGGAAGCACTGACGACCTGGGCTTCGACGCTCTTGCGGTGATGACCTCCGCGGTGCTCGACGTCCTGGCGCTTAAGCCTTTGGGTCACATTGTGGCGGTTCTCGATGTTGTGATACTTATATGCTTGTGATGTTTCTTATCTTATTGTTGTTTGTGAGATTCTTATATGCTTGGTGGTGATGATACTTATATGTGTATGCTTTGCGATGTTTCTTATGATGTGTGATGCTGCTCCTTACCGTTACGTGATGTTGCTTCTTATATATGCTGTGTATATTCAAATGAATTGAGCTGAAAAGAAACGGAAAAAACAAAAAAAAAACTGGACAGAAACTGTGCCGACGGCCTAGCCGTCGGCATAGGCCTGGCCTGAGCTCCTAGTAGCTGACACGTGGCCGTCTATGCCGACGGCCTGGCCGTCGGCTTAGTTCTGCCCCAGGAGTGCCCAGTTGCCGACATGTGGCACGTCTATGCCGATGGCCTAGCCGTCGGCATAGTTCTAAACTAAGCCGACGGCTAGGCCGTCGGCATAGGCAAGCCCCAGGAGCGACGGCGACTCGCCACGTGGCACCTCTATGCCGACGGCCTGGCCGTCGGCGTAGTTTAGAACTATGTCGACGGCCAGGCCGTCGGCATAGAGGTGCCACGTGGCGAGTCGCCGTTGGTCAGCAGTTGACGGCAGCCGCCGTTAGGCGATGGCGTTGCCGACGGCCAGGGCCGTCGGCATAGATGTACGGCCACCGTCGGGATAGGGTATATGCCGACGGCCTTTCTATGCCGACGGTCATCCTGGCTACGCCGACGGATATGTTGCCGACGGCCCTATGCCGACGGGGGCCGTCGGCATAGGCCTGTCCCGACGGCTAGTCAGTGCTCGGCATAGGGTGCGATTCCGGTAGTGAACTGCTTTTGTCACATTGCTTCTCCTGGTTAACGTAATCTTGTTTTATAAGACGCCACAGAGATAGGGAGATGGATGTGGTTACCGCAGATAGCTGTGCAAGCATAAGGGCACGCGGGAATATGGATGCAAAGAAGAAGCGATTAGAGCAAAAGTTGAACTTCGATGGCGCCCCTTGGATATCCGCCATAACTTCCGGTGCACGGATAAAAAACTCCTCCTCTGGGTCCTCGGCAGTACTGAATACACTACCAAATCAAGCAAAGCAAGTTTAGTATGTACCAGGAGTACTTTACCGGTTTACCAGAAAAAGATATAGTCTACAAAATCTCACAATGATCCAAAACATCTAACTGCCAATTTAGTATTTCTGAAAACAACAACGGTTAGATCTTGAAAATTACTGGACGAACTATGGTTTTTGCCAGGGTTCTCCTTAATTAACCTAGCTGCTTTGCATGGTTTTTAGGTTCTGTTTCCCTCATTATCCACACCAACTGTTTTCTTAATGGCATTACAAGACCTTGTCCTCTTGACGAGATTCATCATTTTTTCCTCATATTAACACTGAAGTTGGAAAAAAAAATACCCAAGAATAAAACAGTTAATTTTTATTTTGCTTGCACCTGTTCGGCATCCCATGCAAGAACCTGTTTACTCTGATCTGATCGCTTCCGAAGAGAACCAAGAGAAACAATGGGGAATTTTTATTTTTGGTCCTTCACCTAATTGAGAAGTGCGGCTTTTTTCCAAAATTTAAATCAGACAACCTTCACATTGAACTTTTGAGAGTCCTCGCCCACATGGCAACAACACTCTCCTTTGATCCTGACAGTCGATGTGGACATATTGTTGAGCACTTTTCATGCGATGTCCGCTGCTGCAGCGGCGCATCTCTACTATCAATGCAGCGCCGTCCATGTTGGCATAAAAAAACGAGTGAGCTTGTGGCCGAGGCAATGGAACACTATCGTGGGGACGACGAAACTGAAGTCCATGATGGTAGCGGTGCTCTGAAATGCCACATCAGTCACATCGGACAGAGGTTATGGCCGTATTTGGTTTACCCAGCCCGCCCAGCCCGCCCGGAGCGCCCGCGTGCTACTCTCGCCGATTCATGGACGCAACGAGGGCGAGGAAAACGTTTGCCAAACAACTGGCTGAATAGCTCTTGCCATTCTTTACGTGACTCTCGTTTGGTTCTTGTGATATCGCTCAGTCTTGGTAAAAGACAATCTGTGTGATGGATTAATCGCTCGCGAGTCACTGCCTAATCACCGAGTTGTTATTTGGAAGGATATTTTTCGATGCGCTATTTGGATAGAATAATCTTAGGTTATCTTATGTGTAAGCGGCAGCCCAACAATATATTTTTTCATTTTTTTTGTTTTTCGAAGAGGATGATCCACCTGCCTCTGCATCTAGGAGATGCATGCAGCCATTTTCTTTTTTTTTCCAACCGGGCTCACAACCCTTTTTCATTAATTTTGCAATCAACGGAAATACATCAGTATTTATCCAAGTTCATCACCCAACTCAAAACAGATAAAATCTTCTTGCGCGAAATGAGACTGAAAAGGGGGTGGGGGGGGGGGGGGGGCGAGTTGGCGCATCACCAGGAAACCCACCGCGTGATGATCCTAGAACGGACCACCAGCCATGGGGCGAAAACCTGATGACACTTACAAGCCATCTGCTCAGAACACAAAGTATCAAAAAACAACCCAAGGTGAAACATCTATCAGACTCCAGCGACTAGGTAAAACAGTCGCAGTACAGATCACCAGCGGGCATCAAACCCCAGTGGGACGCGAGGTAGAAGCCGCCAGACGCTGATCGCGTCTAGCCAATCTGCAAACCATCTCTGTCTCCCAAGAGCAGCCTGTCTCGAGGGAAAGATCTGTCCGTCAGTGCCGCAGCAGCATGCGCCAATCTCTTCACACCTGCCTGGAGCTTCACCCTGTCCTCTTCCTTCAGCAAACCAGAGGGGATGGAACGACATGCTTATCAAACGTAACTTTATTACGGAGAATCCAAATCCCCCAACATATCGCAGCAATTATCATCATATATAAATGCTTCCCACCCGGAAAGAATTTATAAAGCCAAGAAAAACTTTGCCAAAGGGAGCGAGGGCAGCAAGATGCCCCTGCTGTCATGCCCAGCGTCCCCCAAACTGAACGAGCGAGCGAGCACGAGAAAAACAAATGGTTTGCATTTTCAACATTAGTACAGAAGGAGCAAATGGGATTTTCAGGCCAATTTCTGGCACGCATGTTATCACGGGTAAGGATGGCATTTTGAAATAGTTGCCAAAGGAAAATCTTAATCTTTAGCGGGATAGGTGCTTTCCACACCATTTTATAGTTAGGACCTGACAGGTTTCTCTCCAGCCACTCATACAAGGATTTAGTGGTAAATTTTCCTTTACCACCAAGGGACCAAGAAATCTTATTTGGGGATTCATTCAACGTCAGCTTTTTAGCTTCCATGACCATCCAAGCCCATTGATCACCCAGTGTCCCAACTAATCTGCGTCTGAAGCCAATCTCATAGTTACTCGCAGCCCAGGATGCAACAGTGCAATCCTGATCCTGGCAGATACTGAACAAGTCAGGAAAATGATCTTTCAATATAATGTTTTCGATCCACGGGTCATACCAGACCCTAGTAAGGTTCCCGCTCTCAATGTTAACCTTTCTACCAGCCATATACGAATCTTTGACTTTCATAATGGCTTTCCGGCAGGGGGAGTCCGAGAAGCGACTCTGGATGTTAGCTACTGTTTTGTTCCTGAAGTATCTAGCTCGAACAATACGTTGCCATAGACCATCACTCGTTTCCAGTTTGCACCACCACTTGGCGAGCAGGGCAATATTTTGTTTATGAAGATATTTAATCCCTAAACCCCCAATCCTCTTGGATCTGCAAACTCTCATCCATTTAACCATATGATAACCATGTTTCTTATTCTTTCTCCTCCAAAAGAAACGTCTGCGATGTTTGTCCAACTTCTCAATAAAAGTTTTATTAAAAAGAAACATCGACATGAGGAAAGATGGGATCCCATCCAAACTGGATCCCAATAAGGTCAGTCTGCCCCCAGATGATGCCGCGTAACCCACCCAGGCATCAAGCTTTTTGATCATTTTACCATCAAGGAAGTCCAGATCAACATTCCTGAGAGTGGAATAGGTAACAGGGACCCCCAAATATTTCATAGGCAGAGTCCCCACTTGGCATCCAAACATGTTCACATAGATTAAGTCAATATCATTATCACCCCCAATACTGAAAATTTCGCTCTTTTCAAAGTTGATCTTAAGTCCTAACATAAGCTCAAAGAAATACAACAAGAGTTTGATGTTGACAGCCTTGTCAACATCATGTTCAAAGCACAGCACCGTATCATCAGCATATTGCAAGATGCCCACCCCATCCTCAATAAGATCAGCAGCTAAACCTTTGACCAGGCCATTCTTCTCAGCTGCCAGCACCATTTTAGTCAGGCATTCGGCTGCTAAATTGAACAGGAAGGGGGAGTGAGGATCTCCCTGTCTCACCCCCTTAGCACTTTCAATATAGGGCCCCACCTCATCATTGATCTTGACACTAACCGTGCCATTTTTTAGGATCTAAGAGACCCATCCACACCACTTGGGATTAAACCCGCGCTTTTCATGACAATCAAGCAAAAAATCCCAGTTTACTTTGTCATAAGCCTTCTCGAAATCGAGCTGGAGAACTACTCTGACTTGTTTTTTGACATGATTATAGTGCATAATCTCATGCAAAGATAGTATACCATCCACAATATGCCTCCCTTTAATAAAGGCATTCTGCTGGATACTAAACAACTTATGGGCATATTTGCTAGCTCTAATATCCATGGCTTTGGTGAGCAGCTTATACGGGCAGCGCAGCAGACAAATGGGCCTATACTGCTGGATTCTACTTGCATTGCTTGACTTAGGTAGAAAGGTAATGATACCATAGTTAAGTCTTTGCACATCTAACTTGTCAGCGTGAAACCACTCAAATAAGTAGAACAGATCCTGAGCTACAACATCCCAGCAATGTTGATAGAATTCAACAGGGATATCATCAGGTCCGGGGGCACGGTTAGACCTCATCTCAAATAGAGCATGCTTAATCTCCTCCAAAGAGAAAGGTCGAGTCAAGTCTTCGTTCTCCTCCAGGGAAATCAGCTCATCCTGGGACCATAAGGTTGCATCGATCTGGCAAATATTGCCAGGGGCTGATCCAAATAGGTCTCTGTAATACTCAGTAGCACGTGCAAGTAGGTTTTTGGTCCCTTCCACAACGGTGGACCCGCATTCCAAGGAAACCATGGAATTTTTCCTACGACGACCATTAGCCACTTTATGAAAAAAGTCAGTGTTATTGTTTCCTTTCAAAAGCCACCTTTCATTAGACATCTGGTGCCAATGGAGCTCTTCCTCAACATACATATTGTTGAGCTCCACTAAAATATCCAACTTCCTTTTATATGCATCCCCACACAACCCATCATCCTCCTCCAGTCTCTCGAGCTCCTGAAGTTCGAGCCTGATAATTTTTTTTCTAATCCTATTGTGCCCAAACAGATTGGATCCCCAACCTTTAAAAAAATTCTTAATCCTTTTCAATTTAATGTTTAAGATGTCAATAGGGTTTACAGTGTAAACCGGCCTAGACCAGATTTCAGTAACCAAAGGGAGGAAATCTGGGTTCTTGAGCCATGCATTATCAAACCTAAAGCACCTATTGCCTGGTGCTCTGGATGGGGCTCTCCCACCATCCAGCACCAAAGGATTGTGGTCAGACTTGTCCTTTACCAGTTTATGAACATTAGCTAGAGGGTATAAATCCTCCCAATCAGGGGACATAAGGACCCTATCAGGTTTTTCCAACGTAGGGTTATCTTGTTTGTTGGACCAAGTGTAACGACCACCAGCCATATGAATCTCCCTCAATCCAAGTAAGTGAATAACAGAGTTGAACACATCTGAAAAATGGGACAGGGGCGTTTTTTTTTGTTTTTCTCTCCACTATGTCGAATGATATTAAAATCACCACCGACCAGATACGGTATACTGACCCTGTGGCACATAGCTGACAGTTCAGCAATGAATTCAGGCTTTTGCTCATCATGCGCAGCGCCATACACAGTCATCAAGGACCAATGACAGTTTTTGCTCTTATCGAACAAGTTCAACTGGAGTATGAATTTACCACACACAGTAGTAATGATATCAAAGCTATCCTTCTTGATACCACAGAGAATACCTCCGGATTTCCCCCTCGAAGGGGCCCATTCCCATCGAAACCTATCTTGGGGGTCAATCTTTCTAAAAAAGGTAGAGTCATAGGATTCTTTCATAGTCTCTTGCAACCCAATAAAGTCATGATTGTTGCCATTAATCATGTCAACAATACAGGTGGACATACCTTTTTTTACCCACACTCCTACAATTCCAAAAAATCCCTTTTATTTATATCGATCAGGTTTATCCCTCACTCTGGTAGGTGCCAGGATCCATGGCAGCCCTACCCACACCCTTTTTTTGCTGACTTCTAGTCATGGGTCTGCTGGACTTATTAGGAGAAAATGCCACCACCATTTTCTTGTATGGATTTTTCTTCTTCCTATTTTTAGGCTGAACCAGGGTAAAAGGTTCTTCTACCTCTCTATTATCATCGTCCCAATCTAAGGATAGAGGCACATCATTTCCTAAACCATCATTGATGGTAATATTCTGGGGATTAGAATTTAAATTCTTTTCTTGTAACATATTTCTAGAAACCTCTAATTCCCGCAAGATATCAATAGTATCAAAGTCATCATCAGGGATTTGCACTCCCATCAGGGACGCACGCAATATAATAGCAGTATCAGACAAAGCAGAGAACTGATTTTTTGAATTGGGCATGTTCGTACCTTCCAAGTTACGTTTCCTCATCCTGTTGGCAGCCACGTCACCCACATTCTCCAGCTTCTGTTTCTGCCTGCGCGGAGCATCCTCCTCACAGGCCATACTGTCATGAATCGGTGACCCAGATGGATACTCAACTGTATAAGTGCTACAGTTTTCTCCTCCTTCCATGGACCCTTCCTCTAGAGGCATGATATGAGGCAGGAATGGCCACACCACATAGTCTGATAGGAGAGGAAATGTGTTTCCATAAGCATGCACATCATGATAAGAAAACAGAGGTGAGGGTGGAACAGGAGTAATTATCCCCCAAGCACCTTTATGCATATTGTTCTCATTACAAGGAGATGCAGTCAGCTCATCCACCTCCAAATCACCAGACTGAGAACCACAGAGAGATAGTTTTTCATCTGCATGTTCTCTTGCCATAGTTTCAATCAGCAGTTCTGTATTGTTATCCTCCTCGCTTTCCTCCTCTTCTTCACTTTCAGCTACCGCAGGTAGCCTCTGCATGCCCTTATCATAGTTCTGGGAGGAGAAGTTTCCACCCACAGAAGTACTCATTTCCCCTTGACCCACAGAAGAAGCAGGACATGAATCCATCCTAGCTTTCTTGGGGAAAGATTGGGATGAACTATTGTCAACAACAGTGGAGGATTGGCCTTTCTCAGCACCCATAGTCACAGCTTTCTCAACCTCAAAGAAAAAATCATAATATTGCTCCCCCAGCATACCCTCCGCTAAGGGTGGAATTTTCTCAATTTCTCTACACCCAAGAAGTATTCTAGCATATTCAGGTTTATGAACCGTGGACTCATCGACTTCCAACGTGACCCCAACCACAGCCCCAACATATGCAATATGTTCAATGCATCTTTTCTCAATAGGGATATTACGAACCCTAACCCAGGCTTTTTCCATGATACCTTTGGCTCCAATCGAAGCAGTCCAAGGAGTAATACAAACAACAATGGCCCCTTCTTTTAATGGCAAGCGTTTCCCATAACAGCATGCTCTCTCAACTTCACCGACATTAGGGAATCGCATCACATACCTATCAGGGCCAATAGAGCGGGCCGTGCAGCACCATTTCTTTTTGCCAGGTTTCTTAGCGAAGATGGCATTGAATTCCTGCTCAATATCCTTCACAGTAGCTTCCCCCTCGACTATAGTGATGACCACGTTGTTAGTTTTTTCAACGTTCTGCTTAGCAGCACACAGATCAGGAATATAGAAGAAACCCTGACCAGGGGACTGGAAACCACACATGAATGGGATGCATTCCCAAGGCCTCAAGACCTGGCATAACTGAGCCATATGACCTAATTTGTTGCATCTCTCACAACGAATAGTAGGGCAGCGAGGAGCGAAATGACCTGGGAGGGAGCAGTTGATGCAGATCTCAGTACTGTTTTTAGCCGTCGCTTGACCAGATGTTGGAGGCGGAGGCGGCTCCTTGCTCCCCGTCGTCTTCTCCTTGGTTGCGCCGCTCATGGCACGCGCATCAGCTTCCCATCTATCAGCAACTTCCCCACCGGCAGATCTCGCTTCGCCCGACGGCGCCGGTGGCAGATCCGGCCGCTGCTAGACCATGTGACGGGTCTGGTTTGGCAGCGGCGCCATGCGCCCTCCGCCAAATCCCCCCCGCATCGTGTTGTCGCGCCAGCCTTCGGATCTCCCCCCGCCACGGTCTCCCATCGCCACCTGCGTCGCACCTCCCACCCTTTCCGCCGCAGCAACCTGGGCGAAGGAGCGGTCGTCGCCGCCGGCTTTGCCTCGCTACCAACCGTAGGAATCAGGAGTGGGTGGATTTAGGGAGGAAACCCTAGATCGCCCCCAGAGATGGCTGAAGAGAAGAGCGAGATGAGCGTCGCGCGTAGTGGTGGTAGGTGAGAATGAAGCGGCTCCCTGTGCCTCCCCCGCTCTAGTAGGCACCTCCCCCGGCTCGGTGCTGGGTCCCGCATGCGTGCCCACGCGTCTGTTCGCCATGAGCGAGTGGTTCGTGTGGTTCGGGGTCGCTCGGTCCTGACCCGCGCCTGCCTGGCGGCCCGTGTACCTCCCGTGCACCGCACTGCCAGACGTACCATACGCAGCGCCCGCAGGGATCGGGCACATCGCCGGAAGACGATCCCTGATCTTCACGAAGTGGCACGGCAGCGAGATGGCGTCGTTGATGTCGATATGTTCTCCTGCACGCAGAAATCGCGCGTCCACCGTGACGCCGCGCTCGTCTATCAGGAAAAGACGGAGCGCGTCGCATCATAGAGCAAGCACGCCGTCGCGGAACGTGAGCGAACGCATCTGTAGATCGGCGGCATACGATACGCGCCATCTCTCCTCAGGCGCGTCGCCATGCGTGGAGGGAGCGAGCGAGCGCGAGCACGACATCCAGGAGAAACTACATTAATAAGTCTAAAGACCACTATCTGTGAAACATGTGTCGCTACTCCTATCCACTTGGTGAACGGGTGAAGATTGTCTAAGTCGTATACCCAGACCTCATCAGAGCCTAACACCTAAAACTGGAGGCCCCAACCAAGCCGCAATGCCAGGTCCGAGGCACACACTGGTCTGGCGCACTCTAAGAGGGCACCGCATGCGCCCGCATGTAGAGGCAGTAGCCACAACCATTTTATGTGCAGATTGTCTGAGCCATAAATCCAGGCCTCACCAAAGCCCAACACCTAAAACTGGAGGGGGCCACCAAGCCGCAATGCCATGTGTGAGGCACAGACCGGTCCGGCGCACTCTTAGCGGGCACCGCATGCCACCGCTGCAGACTCACCGCCGTCGATGAAGTATATGTGCACCGCTCCACTCCTTGCGTCCTCCATCGAGCAGCTGCTCCAAAACAATGCCCTCGTGAGGGAGAGCGACACCAAGAGCGCCTCCATCGTCCAATCTAGGATTCTCGGATCTGGGGTTTCTCTCGGAGCAGCGCGATTGTGTATAAGGTGGCTGCACTTGCTATGCCTTCAACAAGGTAGCAGCGCGTAGACGCCGCCATCACCTGCCATGACCATAGTCGGAGCTCGGTTTTCACCGGCAGCCACGCCTCCCCAACTTGCCGCCGGGACTAGCTATGGGATATAGGGATCTGCCATAGCCAACCGTCCGACCACCTCCGGTGGAGGAGGACGCCACCACCACCACACTTGGAGCTCGAGCCCCTGGTTTCCTTGTGCTGCGGGACTAGCCCAGGAACCAGCAAGCTGTGGTCGGAGATGTTGAGATGCAGCCGGTACAACGGACTGGGTGGCTACATGTCTGAACCCATCTGGGCCTAGTTCGGGCACGTCCACTGCCGTCGCCACCTGTTTCCCTTGACTGTCCGATAGCGCAGGTCGCAAATCCTGGACGGCGCCTCCCCGCAACACCGCTGTTGAATGGCTGGTTTAGAAGAACGCCGCCTCGATCCAATCTATGGCCATGTAGATCTGTCGCCGCTGCCACGCCACATGGGTTTTGCCCGGCAACGGCCCCAGCGACGGTGGTGGGAGGGAGGAGCTTGGCACCGAGGAGGCCTCGAGCCAGCCGGCGGGAGCTGCCCTGATGCGGCCCGGCGCGGCCGCAAAGCAGCAAGGGTTGAGGACTTATTCTTTCTTCTTTTCATTGACAATCTAAGCGGCATGCCAAAATACATTTACTATAGGACTAGCTTAAAAAAAACCTTTAACTACTGTAATATTGTCCGAAAAATACTTTATGATTTTTCTTTCCAAAACCACTACTAATTTTCTCATCCGTCCATGAGTCTCTGTATTAAGAGTACCTTTTACTACTGGCATGCTCATTTCGTTTATCTTGACATAGTATAGTTGATTAGTTTTTGTATTACTAAAACATAAGTTTCTTATGTGTCTCTTTCTCTTTCTTTGTTGGCTCAAGGTACAGCTAAATTAAAATCAAATCAATCATCAATCAATTCAAGTTATCAAATACTCTATTTGGCACTTTACTTGGTGGCAAATCAAATGGAGTCTTAGCAATTTTGCCAAAATTTTGGCAGGTACATATAGGCTACAATCCAATCAACTATATGTTACCAAAATTTTGGTCATGCCAATATTTTGGCTGGGCTAGTTGGAGACAAACCAAACACACCATATGTGTCAACCCAGATTGCCTAGCGCTCTTCCTCCTCTGGCAACGTAGTTTCCACGCTCGGAGGTGCGGCCGCCTCGGCGTTGTTTCGTCAGTAGAGGGAACACATTTGCAGACAAGATCACTATGGCCCCTGCGCACCACCTGTCCGGAAGGGAACATGCATAGCCGCGGTGGTGTTGTCCATCGCTTTCATTGGCTAACGTGCTCTCGGAGTAAGTGCAAGTGCGCCTATGACAAGGGACAAATTTTGTCCAGTTTAGAAGTCCAAGATGTGGGTTGTTTAGTGTTGAAATTTTTAGAAGGCTGCCTGTAATGGGTACTAATATCATAGGTTAGTATCATGCATATGATACTAGTGTATAATGCTATTTCCCTAATGCATAGTATCATATAGAAGTAACATAGATGACTTTATTTATTGTCATGCATGACACATAGTAGTATAAACATTTATTATGATGTGGTATTGTCATGCAACCGCAGAGGATTAGTGTGTACAGTGTCTTACAACGAAGAAAAAAGGAGAAATAGTTAAGGGATGACTACAAGTGAACGAGTGGAAACTAGAGATTATAATTATATGCACGAGAGCAGGAGAGTAAGAGAAGAAGTTAGAAATTAGTATGAAGGTGTATTATTTTGTACTGGGCCATGGGCATCAAGGACGCCGTCTTCCATTGTTGCTCACGGACAATTTGTCTTTACGGACAACTAAGGGACTTTTTGAATTCAAGGGTTTTTAATGTATTTTTTGAAGGATTCTAATCCTTAGAAACTTTTTATAAGTCGCTTTTTCTATTTATCACATGAACTTTTTCTTATGACTAACTTGTACTAGCTTTCATTGAAAAACCTATATCCATACCAATCTCTTTGAAAGAATTCTGCATTTTTCCAATAGCACTCAAGAAGGTCCCCAATTTTTTTCTATTTATGCATCATATGTATCTTGCAAACTAAGGAGGTTTTAACACTGCACACAAAGAGCCTGCTCACTAACTCAAAAGGAAAAAAAACTGCCCAGAAATTGTTCTAACTCTACGCTTATGTGCAGTTTGTTCTAGTACATTCTATGATATATTGTCGGCGCTGATGTGTTATGCTGAATAAGAATGTGTTGTTGCCTTGTGGGGATTGCTTACTGGCAAAAATAGAAAACATAGAAAAGAAATTTGTACAATAAGTTGAATCTAATCGCAGAAATGCGCCGGTCATCGAACTAATAGTTATATTTATATCATCTAAAAATGTTTAGCAGCTGGAAAAGAAACACACAACCGGAAAGCTAATGTTGCGGATAAATAATTTAATGGTGATAAATACCTTATTGCTTCGATGAACACCATGGCAGTAACGATTCGGAAGTCAAGCCGCTTTATCTGTGTGACGAATCCGCCGAGAAGCACAACCGTGGCTCAGATAAGTGCCAGCTTTCCAAGGCCGCTTACCACCTGAAAACGCTGAAAACGCTGCGAAACAGCTTCTCTTTCGGCAGCGATGTTCTCGCATCTCCATTGCCTGCGAGCAGGATGCCCGGCATTTTTGCGCGATAGAGAATCATCTCCTACAACACAAGCTTAGTTCCCCGTAGGCAAGTATGGCAAGGCAGTCAGGCCATTCATATATACCACAGTTGCAGAGTACAAACTAACAAGGACCAGTAATGAGAATTAGATGCTATGCTAAACTAATCACAAAAGCTAGGGATGAGATAATGTTTTGTATTTAGCAGGGGAAGTGAGGTGTGCGTGGCGTGGCAAAAGAAAAGTGAAAGGTTCCTTCATGCACCGCTTTTTTTGCAAATACGGTCATGATTGTCAAACTTTACAGGGAACAGTGTCGTGCATACGCTACAGCCCCCTCGATGCGCTTTATAGAATAAAATAAAAATGTTAAATCAGAACAGCACCAACAAGAATGGAATTACTTTCATATTGAGTATCATTTCTAGTTAATGGATATCTCTCTTTTGATGATGCTTCAATAATGCTTTAAAAGAAACACAAAAAGATAACAGTAAAAGCGCCATCCAGAGGAGTATGTTATCAATGTTGGAAAATAAAGAGTATCTTATCATAAAACATATACATATTTTTTATCTATATAATATTTCAGGTCTGTACTAGGCACGCCAGTAATCCGTAGCAATGGTTCTGCTATGACCAAAGGCATCTCCAGTGCTGCTGCTACTACTTGTTTACTTGATAGCCCAGACAGAGATATGTCGGTCGCTTGCTGCTACTGCAATTTTTGCTATTATATGATGCCTGTATCTACTATGCATGGAAGAAGATAAAAAAATTCTGAACATGATGAGTATTGATGTTTTACAACAGCAACTGGATATTTCAACTGTAGATTATTAACCCAATAAAGTATTATGTGGAATGTTGAGTGTTCCTGATGTACTCCCTCCTTTCATGTATATAGGGCCTAATGCATTATTTGAGGCTAACCTTGTCCACATGTTGGAGCAATAATATATGTCATGCAAGTTACACAAAGCACACCATGAAATTTGTATATGGAAGGAGCTTGCTATGATGTCATTTTCACATTATACATCTCGTATATTATTAATCTTATCAACATAGTCAAAGGCAACCTTGAAAAATGCATTAGGCCCTATATATATGGAAGGAGGGAGTATTCAATATTCTGTAGTTCATAGAGTAACTTTTCAAGCTTGTAGGAGTTTAGATGCTAAGAAACGATTTCCCCTCCTATACTTAACATGTTAAATGTGCAACATGACCTTGTTTTTATCTAGAAGAACTTTATCTTATAGCAGTGACGCATACATTCTAAAAATAATCCAGAATGAACAAGATAAACATGCTAGATTCTTTCTTTGTTAGATGCACATCAGGTGGATTCTCACCCGTTGATGCTCATTGTTTATCTGGTTCATGGATTAGTAGCTTCATATTCTTTTTCTTTTGCAGGTGAGATCCAACTGGGAAAGAACTAGTGAGCAGAAGGCTACTAGGAGGATCAGCACCTACCATGTTCGGCCCTTCCGTTCTTCCTATTTTATTTCTTGTCGATTAGAACATTGATAATATGTGTGTGCTCTCCATGCTAGCCTATGTAGATGTTTCTATCAATGATGATGAATGTAAATATGTATACTACATGCAGCCAATATGTTATGTGTATGTACATTTGGTAATACTATATATCACAAAAACTGTACTCTCTACATCATAGTACAATTACAGTATGTGTTTTTAAAAATCCTAAAACAACTAGCAGTTCGAGTAACTAGTGGCGGGCAAGCTTTTACGCTCGCCCCTGCCGGTTTGTCAGTAGTGGCGAGCTTGCCTGGGCCCGTAGCCCCCCACTGATGCCCATTTTGCGCCTGCCACTGCTAGGCCTTTTCGCAGTAGTGAAATATGCCCTGTTTCGTTCTTAGGCTCAACCAAGGACGCAAAGTTCCTCAACGTAGCTATTCAGAACTACAACCAAATGCTGCAGATCTTCCCCTTCGGGTTGGCAACCGACAAGCATGCGGTGCGCTCGGGTCAGCTATTGGGCTCGCTTATGCCCGAGTATCCAGACAACCAGGAATCAGACACCATCATATTGATGCTTCTGACAAGGACGGTGAGCACATTCCAGTGCTTGATAGGAAGAGGAAGAGGGGGTCCTTAATGGAGGACGAGTTGATCGTCTTCAGCCACATGACTCATGCAGTGAAAGAGGTGCACTACAAGAAATATGTCAACTAGTGACCTTCTGTCAGTGACCCTGAAAGAATTGGTCATAGATCTATGAACATTTGAGACCAATTGGTCAAAAGCTGTTCGGGGGGCTCCAAACCCTAAACCATTGCGACCATTTTGGTCAGAAAGGTCGTAATTTCCTTACACGAAATGGTGATAAAGCAAACAGTCCGCTGCCTTATTTGTAGTTGTTAGCGACCAATATAGATGGTCATAGCCTTATAAATTGTGGTGGGTTGTGATGACTAGGCGCCATCTCATCAGTTTTGCCTATGTGTCCTGTCGATGTGTCAATTTTTGCCCTAGGTTATGAAGCAAACTATATTTCTGTTATTCCAAAATTCCCAAAAAATTCTCATAAGTTATTTGGATCACATTTTCATCAAATATGTTAAAAACATTCCTTGCCTAGTTCAAAAATAATTCAACAATATTCATTTTCCTATTCTGTTCAGAGCAGCACTTTGTGAAGGAATTGGTATTTATATATTCTTGATTTCCCTAAAAATATGTGAAGACATTCTTCTTATTATATGATCATCCTCATCCAAAACTCACACCCATTGGCCATGTGCATTTTTTGTACCGCTAATCAAACACTTGGCTGCTAATTCATGTTTAAGCATAGTTCGATCTCCTCATGAGAATCTTATGTTATAATTTTCTTCCTAGCATCTACCTGGGGAGTGCCCAACCCACTAGACAATCCTAGTCTGCCCAAAATACATGGCAACACCACTGTCACGCGGTGACCACGCGACGTGCATGCGAGCTTACGCGCTCTATAGTTGGGGCCCTCGGCCACCGTCTAAACCTCGATGTATCGCCAGCAAAACATGTATTTCTGATTAAATAGGTACTTACGTACTTAGAAATTATTTTTGGAAAAAATAAAGAGCAAACTATGAGGCAGCTGCAGTTCAAATTTGACCCGCTTCCTACTGAATCGGCGAGAATTTGTATTTTTCACCAGAGGTGGATCAAAACTTTTGACACCCAACCATATTGTGAATTGTGCATTATATATTGCCTAGTATTTTATAAAATTGATTAGGTACAATTTTGCAACAAATATATGGTAGGTCCTTCATAAAAAAACTCATTTTGGGTACTCGAAACAATGGAAAATGAATTTTTTGTCCAAAGAAAATGAAAATTTCCTTAGGCAACATTGTTTGTCATTCAAAGATGCACCCTTGTGCACGATATAAGGTCATTTGAACAAACTATGTCATGAATGTGTTCATAAGATTGATCATTTGGCTTGAAAGCCACGAATCTTCACACATGATAGCTCATTTCTGAGAACACTTTTTGAAAATAATTGCCATATTACAAGTTTATTATTTTTCCTGGTAACTAGACACGATGCGAAGGTTCTCAAAATTTTTGATTTCTTTTGAATTTTTCACGCCCATTTCAAAATGCGTTCAAAACGGCGGGCATGACCGTTCCTCGCTAGTGGTTGAATTTTGAAAAACTTTTGGTGTTTCTATGATTAAAAAGATACTTATGTACCTATAAATGATTTTTGGAAAAAATAAAGAGCAAACTATGAGGCAACTGCAGTTCAAATTTGACCCGCTTCCTACTTAATCGGCGGGAATTTGTCTTTTTCATTAGAGGTGGATAAAAACTTTTTACACCCAACCATTTTGTCAATTGTGCATTAAACATGGCCTAGTATTTTATAAAATTGATTTGATCCATTTTTGCAACAATTATTTGGTAGTTCCTTCACAAAAAAACCTTATTTTGGGCACTCAAAAAATGGAAAATGAATTTTCCGTGCAAAGAAAATGAAAACTCCCTTAGGAAACATTGTTTGGAATTCCAAGATGCACCATTATGCACAATATGAGATCATTTGAAGAAACTATGCCATGAATGTGGCCATAAGATTGATCATTTGGCTTGAAAGGCATGAATCTTCGCGCATGATAGCTTATTTCTGAGAACATTTTTTTAAAATAATTGTCGTATTACAAGTTTATTATTTTACCTGGAAACTTGGTCACATATAATGACACAATGTGAAGGTTTTCCAATTTTTTGATTTATTTTGAATTTTGTATGCCCGTTTCAAAATGCGGTCAAAACGACGGGCTTGACCGTTCCTAGCTAGTTGTTGAATCTTGGAAACATTTTGATGTTTCTCTGATTAAATAGATAGTTATGTACCTAGAAATGATTTTTGGAAAAAATAAAGAGCAAACTATGAGGTAGCTACAGTTCAAATCCGACCCGCTTCCTACTGAATCGGCGGAAATTTGTCTTTTTCACCAAAGGTGGATCAAGGCTTTTGACACCCAACCATTTGTTCTATTGTGAATTAAATATGGCCTAGTATTTTAGAAAAATGATTTTCTCCAATTTTGAAACAATTATTTGGTAGGTTCTTCACAAAAAAACCTCATTTGGGGCACTCGAAAAATGGAAAATGATTTTTTCGTCCAAAGATAATGAAAAATTCCTTAGACAACATTGTTTGCCATTCCAATATGCACCCTTGTGCACAATATGAGATCATTTAAACAAACTATGCCATGAATGTGGCCATAAGATTGATCATTTGGCTTGAAAGCCATTGATTTCCACACATTAATGGAGATATCGCTAGACACCCTGAGCGGGGGGCATGATTGCTTTGCCTATTCGCCGAGCTGGCGAATTGTTTTCTAACTTCTTCGTTGTGCTAATATTGGATCACTGGTAGTACTTCAACGGGCATAGTTGGAATCTGGCGGAGGTGGTGGTGGTTGCTTCATGGCATCCACAGTGCGCTTCACTTTCACATGATCTAACGTTTCCTTCGGAGGTGGAGGTTTCCATGCAAAATGGGCCTCCACTTCGGCTTCGATGATGTCATCGGTTTCCTTGTCAGTTCTCTCATATCGTATCTTTTTCGGAGCCTTGAGACATGGATCGTATTTGAATTCCTTCCCGCCTCTACTTGCACTGCTAGTACCCGAAGCGGCAGTGTCTCTCTTGCGCCTTTGCTGATGTGGCAGAGTCTGTTGACACGTCAGAGGAGGCGGAGTGCTCCGACGCGCCGGAGGAGGCGGAGGAGGAGGCGGCCGAGTGCCCTCACGCGCCAGAGGAGGCGGAGGAGGAGGCGCAGTGCCATGATCACTTGCCGGAGGAGGAGGTGGAGGAGGAGGCGGAGTGCCCTAACTCGCCGGAGGAGGAGGAGGAGGAGGCAGAGTGCCCTGACTCACCGGAGGAGGAGGAGGAGGAGGCATCCATTTTGGAAGCTTGATGTACTCCTTTCTCCATAGAAAGGTACACCTTAAAGCATAAACCTGACGATTCTCCCCTTCACCTGTAGAGTAGTCAAGCTCCAGCTCCTCAAATCCCTCCATTATTTTATCCATCATCACAACATCATAGCCATGTTGAATCAGACGGCAATGAAAATTTTCCTCAGCTTCAAGAGGTACAACAGAGCCGACATCCGCCTTCAAAGTCTAGTGCTGTTATTTCGTCATTAGCTCACAATTTTTAGCCTCCGTTATACTATCCACGGGGTAGCGAGGAGCCATGAAATCAGGCTGAACGAGCTCTGTGGAAGCCACGTTGCTTCTCCGCTGAGATAGTGGGGTAGATTCTCGGGCTGCGTCAAAGCAACGATCTTTCTGCCGCTGAGATGGTTGGCCGGTAGCTCGCTGGCTCTCAAGTTCCTCTAGCGCTGCTATTCTTGCATTAAGAATCTCCATTTTGCTCGCTTCCACTTTCCTCTTTCTCTCTCGGCTTCTATAACCACCACAGCTGGGAAACCCATGCACCCACGAAATGGAGCCTGGTGTGCCTCGTGTTCATCCAGGGTGCTCAGGATTCCCGAGGGCCTCTATTAGGTCGTCCTTCTCTTTGTCGGGAATGAACGTCCCTTCCTGTAATGCCCTGATATATTTCTGAAGCTTCTTGATGGGTATTGCAAGTTGCTCGTCTGTCCAATGACACTCCCCTATTTCTGGGTCCAAAGTTCCCCCAACCATGAAGAACGAGATCCTTGAATGGTCTGGCCAGTTCAAGGTCGCTGGTTGGACCCCTTTAGTAAGCAGGTCTTGCTCAGGTTTGTCCCGCAATGGCCGGGCTTTGTAGTAGCCACCTGACCCCGTGTGATGGTGATACTTCTTCTTTGCAGCATTTTTCTTGTTTGTCGTTGACCTTTTCTGGACCTTCTCAGATTTCTTGCAGGCCACAAATGTGGGCCAGTGATCTCTTATCTTCTCATATTGACCGGTGAATTATGGAGTCTTCCCTTTGTCAACAAACTTTGTGTTCAACTCTTTCTTCCAGTTCCTGAATAGATTTGCCATCTTCTTAAGAGCAAACGCCTTGACCTTTGGATCTATAATAGGGTTATTCGGATCCTCCTCTGGTGGGAGGCTAAAATTTGTTATCAGCGAGGTCCAAAGATCACCTTTTAGTCAATCCTGGACACAAGAAACTTCAGGGTCGTCTTTACTCTTATTCCATTGCTGGATGCTGATTGGAACGTTGTCCCTTACAATAGCTCCTCACTGAGATAAAATGTGTCCTTGGTCCGCTTGGGAGCAATCGGTTGGCCATCGTCCGCGATTTATGTGATCGTGAACTTTTCATCCTGGCGTAACCTATTCTTCGGGCCTCGTATCCTTACAGAAGTTTGGCTCGATCCGAAGGGCTGTAAAAGAAGAAAGAAGTGTTAATATATGTACATACCAAAACAATTAATGCATTAAATCAGCACAGGCTTAATTAATATATATATATACGTCGAGCTCCCTCCTCCGTTCTATCACCGGAGCCGTCATCATGATCTCCTTCCTCCAACATTCGGTCACCGGGGCCGTCATCATCTCCTTCCTCCTCCATAGTTGGATTAACGGAGCCGTCATCCTCTCCTTCATGACCATCCGTGTCTCTGAGAAACGACAAGGGATCACCTCTGTCACGGATTATACCCCCCTACGACTCTTCTTGTTCCAATTCTTTGTCCGTGGTTTCTGCAAATAGTACAACATGGCAATATATACAAACACGAGAGATGGATATATTAATGGCAAACATACACCTATAGCTAATCACAACAAGGAATCATATGCATATATGAGCAATGGATTAGTTGCGGACCGCCTCTCTCATGCATGTCCAACGCCCCCCCTCATGACGAAGTTATGGGGTCGGGGTTATACTTTGAGGAGATGACACTTTGCAAATAATAATCACTATGCAGGGAGGGGATAGATCGACAACGCTCTTTCTTCTAGGGTTTGGGTGGCCTCGCGACTCGGTAAATTTGGGTGGCCTCGACAACGCTTCTAGGGTTTGGGGTGGCCTCAACAATGCTCTTTTAACATGGTAAATTTGGGTGACGTCGACAACTCTTCTAGGGTTTGGGGTACGGTGGCCTCGACAACGCTTCTAGGGTTTGGGGTGGCATCGACAACTCTTCTAGGGTTTGGGGTGGCATCGACCACATTTTTTCAATCCTGGTTTGGCGGTGGACTCTAGATTTTGTTGGCCGAGAGGGGGTTGATCGATGCCCCCCCCTCATGGAGAAGTTGCAGGAATTTTCTATATGAACAAAATAAATTACACGGGACATGTCCGACGAGCGGACCACCTCTCTCTCATGCATGTCCGGCGTCCCCCTCATGTCGAAGTTATCGGGCAGGGGGGAGATCGACAACGATGCTCAGCCCTCATTTTGAATATATGAAAATTTTAACTTATTGACTTAGTAACTTGGTAAATTTTAAATAATTTCTACGAAAAACATATATTCTATGATAAAAAAATGTTATCCATCCATACATACATATCCACATACATACATGGAAAAAAATGCTATGAACAAAAAAAAAATACATATAGCCGCATATATGAAAAAAAATGCTATGAACAAAAAGCCATCATATATACATCCATTCATACATACATATAGCCACATACATACATTATATATAAACAAAAAACTTCATCATATAAAAAAATCAACATATAAAAATGCTATGCAGCGAGCCTGGCCGAGGACGACGGTAGGGCCGGCCGGCGAGGATGACGGCAGGGGTGGCGAGGACTCCGGGGCCAGCGACGGCGGTGGCGGGCCGGGGCAGGGGCTCGGCCGGGGGCGCTCGGGGGCACGGCAGGGTCGCGAGCTCGGGGGCGATGACGACGACGGGGTAGGGGCGTGGCGACGGCGACGGCAGGGGCGGCGGACGGCGTCGGGGCAGCCTGGCGGCGTCGATGAGCTCGGCGTGGTCGAGGGAACTGGCGGATGAAACTGTGAAAATCTGGAAGTGTGGGCTTATATACCCACACCTTTGGTCCCGGTTCGTCCCACCAACCGGAACGAATTCCACCCTTTGGTCCCGGTTCGTACCACAAACCGGGACTAAAAGTGTTTTTCGCCAGCCCAAAGGGCGTGAATCAGAGACCTTTAATCCCGATTGGTGGCACGAACCGGGACCAAAGGGAGGCAGTGGTCCCGGTTGGTGGCACGAACCGGGACCAAAGGTGGGCATTGGTCCCGATTTAAACCACCAACCGGGACCAATAGTCTGTGTCTGGAACAGCCGCGATGCGGTGGATGATTAGCCCCACATTGCTAGCTGAGAGGCGTCGGGACTTGTTTATAAGCGCGCATGCGCCTTCCCTGTCGAGATCCTCTCTAATGCAGGCTTACGGGCCTACGCACACTCTAAATCGCTGTGGGCCTATTGGGCCTACTGCGGGCCTGCATCCTGGCCCAACAAGCGGGCTGGGTTTCTAGTTATATGCAGGCCGTGGTGGTCCTGTAGGCGGCATATTTTTTCCAGTATTTTTGTTTGGTTTTTGGTTTATTTATTTTATGTATTTTCTACTTACATATAAATACTTAGAGTTTTTGAGTGATTCCTTTTGCTTTAGGTCACAAAAATAATAAACTTTCTGTTAGTGCCATTAGTTTTCAAATTTGATAGTTTAAATTTGAAATTTTTATGAATCACTAGTTTGTGAATAACTTTACTTTAAAAATAAATTTTTGAGTGATTCTTTTTCCTTCTATTCAATATTAGTGTTTTTTATCATTATGTTCAATATGGTAATTTTCAGGTTATTTTAAACAGGTGGTCTAATCAAAACAAACTTTGTTATTTTAGTTTGCTAATAATGTTTCTAACAAACAAATACTTTATGTAAATTCTTTTTGTTGTTAATGTTTTGAACAAAATAATATTTTAGTTAATTCTTTTTAGTTCATTCTGTTTTGCTATTGGAGTTTTATAAAAGTTTTCTAGTTCATTCTTTTTGCTATTAGTTTATTCTTTGAGCTAAATGACGTTGAAATTGAAAATCACTGCAAATGAAGTCTGAGCAGGTTGAAAGTTGGTATGGTATCATGATTTCACCAACATAACATGTGCTAGAAATTTGAGAGGATTACGCATATACTGGAAGCACTTCGTGTACAAAATGGACAATCTCTTTTGAAGTATCACAGTTTCGGACGAAAACTCGTCTGTTACAAAGAGATTTCGTTTTTGAACTTATTTGAACTCCAGACTTTTGTGTGTTCGAAATGCACCATTCAAAGCGACATCATCCGTTTTCAACCCTTTCTGACTTCATTTGGTATTTTTCATGCACTTACTGAGGTTTTTGAGCTAAATTGATCCTGAAATTGAAAAGTAAATTCTCCATAAAGGTCTTCGACATTCTTATCCTGTGGGGCCTATAAACTCCCATCCTCCAAAGACTGCGGCCTATTAATTTCCATTCTCCAAAGATGTCAACTGTTCATATACTTTCCATGATGCATGCTTGAGACTTGTGTTACGCATCAATTTCAGTAGAAATGGGTTGCTCAAATAACTCACATCGTTGTTGTAACAATTTTATTAAAATCTATTAGGTAGTTGGGAAGTACAAACAAACCTTATTTAAATGGAAAGACTATTAAATGATAAGCCTAATTTAGGAGTATTTGACAGAAAAACATACCACAATTGGGTTGGCATCCCACTGAACTACAACTTTCAAAATTTTGGCCGAAAACTATCAATTTTTTCGTAATGTGTCCCCAAAAACTAACGAAAATGATTGATGACCATTTTAAATTTAAACACGTTTATGACAGGCAGGACACACCCGTTAGGGCTGATGTGGCAGGAGAGTCAATGCCGTTCATTTTGACCATTATGTTGACCGTTATTACATGTGGCACCCACACCTCATCATCAACCTTTTTCCTCCTCATCCTCTCACTCTTGGTATTTCAACAAGCACGTTATGTGCATAAGACCACAGTTCCGCACAGACCGCATTGAGCAGTGGACGGTGTAGCAGCCGCCGGTGGCTCTTGACGTCGAGCCTAGGCGTAACATCAAGCATCCAAGAAACGAAGCAGCTATATATGTGCCTTGTGTAGGCGTACTGTCTAGTTCTCGGGGATATATACCACACATGTCATCCTCCTCTGTGCTAGCAGCTGCCGTGCCGATGTCAAAGTGCTTCATCCTAGTGCACGGCATGGGCCACGGCAGGTGGTGCTGGTACAAGGTAGCCACCCTGCTCCACGTCACACGGCACTGGTCTAACGCGTGGACGCGCTGCTGGACGCGCTCCGCGACCTCCCGGACGGCGAGATGGTGGTGCTGGTAGGCGATAGCTTCGACGGGATGAGCATCACGCTGGCAGCCGAGGAGTTCCGTGCCAAGGTCCCGGCCGCTGTGTTCGTCACCGCCTTCATGCCGGACTGCGCCAGCCCGCGCCTCAAACTGGGAGCACTGGATTAGCTACTGGTGCCCACTGGTCTCCATGTGCATGAGAAGGTGCGGTGGTACTGTATTGCTGCCCAACTGAAGGTGTAGCTGATGAAGCACCTCATGTTCCTAGCCACGGCCACCTTGAGCTTCTGAAGGTGCGGCAAGGGAGTAGCATCAGGATCGTGATTCATCTTTGTGCACATGAGGTGCTTGTTGAAATGCATGTGAGGGAGGAGGAAGAAAAGAGATGATGTTGACATGTGGGGTCGACATGTCATAATGATCAAAATAAACAACAATGATTTTCCTGCCACGACGGCACTGACGGGTGGGTCCCGCCTGTCAAAAACGCTAACTCGTCTAAACGGCCATCAATCATTTTTGGTAGTTTTTAGGGACGAATTACGAAAAAATTGGTAGTTTTGAATCAAAATTTTGAAAGTTTTAGTTCAGTGGGACGCAAACCCCAACCAAAGTTTCAGATCGCGGGCTAAGGCATTTAGCGGCTGGCTCTGTGCCAACGCTACAGCCGCTATCGCCGGCTATAGCGGCCGCTAAGCCATTTCGCGGCTACAGTACTTGTGCATGTATATCACACATCTGTACTAATACATGTGCATATTTTTCTGAGAAAACAGCATATTTTCAGTAGAAAACAGAGGATTCTCAATATAAATTCGAACATAACAAGTACAGAAGAGATCTGCAGCAGTTCAACAGATAAATAGAAACATAAATTCAAGACCGCATCAAGCATAACATCAGCAGTTCGGCACTTAACTTCAGTAACAATAACAGCATGTCCATAGTCCATTACATGGATCACAAAATCTTCAGAATTCATTTGTCGAAAGCACACATGAATGGACAGAATAATGAGCGCCAAAATGAAGTTCATAGAGAAACCGACAAGCTCACATGTCAGAACCAGAACTCATGTCGGTGTCCTCGTCGTCATCACTTTCTGAAGGAGAGGAAGGAGAGAGAAGATCTTCTTGAGGAGTAACAGGGATCATCATCATCTTCTTCTTACCATAGACATCCCTCTTCCTTTTAAGTGGATTAATAGCAGATGTTCCTGGTCCAGCATGCGAGCTTGCATATGGAATTTCTTGATCTTGATCTTCACCTTGTTCTTCATCACCATTTCGCACTACACCAGTGATCCATTCATCCTCATCATCTTCTGAAACATCTACCACCTGCTTCTCAATGGGGTCCTTGCGTTTGTTTAGTTTCTTGTCCTTCAGTTTGGAGTTGAACTTGATGAAAACAAGGTCACTCATCTTGTCATGCAGCATCCTGCTGTGTCTCTTCGTGTGAACCTAGAAAATGAACAAATCAATATCTCAAAGGCTGCAGCAAGCATAACATCACCAGATAAATAGAAGAAGTATAATCAAGATCACTAGTTCTGCACTTAAGTTCATAGAGAAATTGACAGCATCACAAAGTCTTCAAACTGGATTGAACAATGCATTTAAGTGGAAATTGTTGGAAATATGCCCTAGAGGCAATAATAAAATATATTATTATATTTCCTTGTTCATGATAATTGTCTATTATTCATGCAATAATTGTGTTATCCGGAAATCGTAATACATGTGTGAATACATAGACCACAACATGTCCGTAGTGAGCCTCTAGTTGACTAGCTCGTTGATCAACTGATAGTCATGGTTTCCTGACTATGGACATTGGATGCCGTTGATAACGGGATCACATCATTAGGAGAATGATGTGATGGACAAGACCCAGTCCTAAGCATAGCACAAGATCGTGTAGTTCGTTTGCTAGAGCTTTTTCAATGTGAAGTATCTTTTCCTTAGACCATGAGATCGTGTAACTTCCGCATACCGTAGGAGTGCTTTGTGTGTACCAAACGTCGCAACATAACTGGGTGACCATAAAGGTATACTACGGGTATCTCCAAAAGTGTCTATTGGGTTGACACGGATCGAGACTGGGATTTGTCACTCCGTATGACAGAGAGGTATCTCTGGGCCCACTCGGTAATGCATCATCATAATGATCTCAAAGTGACCAAGTGTTTGGTCACGGGATCATGCATTACGGTACGAGTAAAGTGACTTGCCGGTAACGAGATTGAACGATGTTTTGGGATACCGACGATCGAATCTCGGGCAAGTAACATACCGATTGACAAAGGGAATTGTATACGGGGTTGCTTGAATCCTCGACATCGTGGTTCATCCGATGAGATCATCGAGGAGCATGTGGGAGCCAACATGGATATCCAGATCCCGCTGTTGGTTATTGACCGGAGAGTCGTGTCGGTCATGTCTACGTTTCTCCCGAACCCGTAGGGTCTACACACTTAAGGTTCGGTGACGCTAGCACTAGTGCAGAATCGGCCTTTAGTGCCGGTTCGTAACGGGCTTTAGTGCCGGTTCGCCAACTGGCACTAAAGAGTGGGGACTATAGGTCCCCGGCCTTTAGGACCGGTTCGTCACGAACCGGCGCTAAAGTGCCACCACGTGGCACGAGCCAGGCCCGTTTGCGTGGAGGGCATTAGTACCGGTTGGTAACTCCAACTGGTACTAAATGTTTGGGTGTTTTTTTTAATTTTTGCTTTAATTTTGTGTTTTCAATTTGGCTTTATTTTCCATTTAATTCTTTTTTGTTTGCTGGTATTTCACGATACTACAAATTGTACACATTATGCAT